>NW_010233964.1:27278-50604 GCF_000690775.1 Eurypyga helias | reverse complement strand
CTGGCCAGAGTTAAACCATGACAAAGCCAAAAATGATCCTCTAAAGGTCTGCAGACTTTCAGGTTTATCAAATACAATCTGGCCAAGTTAGGTTATTAGGTTGTATCATGGAACTATAGGAGTTTGGATTCAATCTTACCTGCTGAATGCAAAATCCAAATTTCAACTTATTATGGCCTTAACATTCAACAAAAATGGTTAAATTAATGATTTTCATGTTATAATTGCCAAAGACTATGAACTCATATGAGCCATATCTCAAGGTCAGACATGGCAGCTCAGTTAATGAGTTGGTCAGGCCATGAGACCCCATTTGAAGAATTTCTTTATTTGTATTTTATGTTTGGGTTTTTTTGTGACTTTTGGGGTGTGACACCAAGATGTCACACTGTGGTAGACTGTGGGCACTGTGGTAGACAACCGTGCAGGGTTACATGACTGGCAGGGATAGCTTTGGAGGACTGGGTGACTGACAATAGGTAGTTTTGTCATCAGCTCTATCCATATTGCTGACAGGGTTCAGAGTGACCACTTAGAACACATCCAGGAGAATATTTCCAGGGAGCTACTTACTCCACCCCAGTGTTTCCTGACATAAATTTACATAAATATACATAAGCAAATATATATCTTAAGTATATATGTGTGTATATATGTACATTTATGATTGGGCGAATGAGGTCCCACACAAAAAGGGAAGATGCTCCAATGTGACTTCATAAGCATGGTCTACATTAACTGAATTTCCTGCTCTCTCCTTCCTTAATTGCTGACAGAGCCTCACTCTCAAAGACCACTGAAACATCACCATGGTGTATTAGCTGTCTCAACCAACAGAGACAGTGGAATTCTGAGTAATGGAATTGGTAATGCAGAGCTAAATGCAATAAAATTAGATGGACAGCAAAAGGCAGTCCTGTTTGTCAAATAATCTATCTCATTTTCTTCATGGTATCTCTGCTCTCTGAGAATGAAATATGCTAAGTGTTGAATCAAAAATATGTTGTTTGATAAAGGAGAGGAAACAAAATCTTTTGTTAAACTGTCATTTTCAAACTGCTGACCATGCAGATATAATTATAGTAAGCTATCCATACAACAGCTTGATCTATAGTGTAGTTGCAATAAGGAAACTTCATATAGAAATAAAAGTATTTTGGCTTCCCACTGATGAACTGACCTTATTTGAATATAATTTACATATGTTACATTGAAGTAAAAAATAGAATTGTGTATTAGAGCTGGATTACTTCTGACTAATTTTTCATAACTGTTAAAGGATTTAGCAGTAAAAATCCCCTTTGAGGAACTCAAGTGTTCCACAATAAGTGCTTACAGTTGGCTGACACCAATTCTACTTAACACCGGTAGGCAAAGAAAGTAATCTGCTTTATTTCATGCTCTCTGGTCTCCATTGTGCCCTGCTTTTTGGTCTCACATTGCTTTTGCAGTGCCATTAACTGTGACTAGTGTGCCACTCACAGTGGATACCTGTGCCTGCCAAAGTGGGTGACATATCAGAATGATATACACAATGATGGCAATCACCTTAATTAGGAGAGACAGCATAAAGCTTAATTCTTTAGGAGGGTATCACAGTTAACATTCTAGCCATCATTTTAGAACCTGACTAAGGTGAAATCAGGTTAAATTTAATTTAAGTGGTAGCTAGTGGTGTGGTTTAGTCTTTCTTGGCTGTTCTCCTAAACACCAAGTTAATCTCTAGGTCTTCAAGTCCTGTTTGTTTCAAAGTTGTTTTGTTTTCTTTCTCTGGCTATCTACTGCTTAGTGAAAGGAAACAGTTCTGGTGAGCTCTTTAAGAACCTTCAGATATTTTCAGTACAAAAACTATGAGATGCCTGTGACCTGAGAGAAGTTTGGAGGGTAATGGAGAGAGTTATTACAGAATATTCTGACTGAACAGAAAAAAGCTGCTTCCTCAGTGTTTTAATCACATGTTTACAGAATCACAGAATCACTAAGGTTGGAAAAGACCTATAAGATCATCCAGTCTAACCATCAACCCAACACTACCATACCCACTAGACCATGTCCTCAAGCACCATGTCTACATGTTCCTTCTAGGCCCTCTTCAGGTACTGGAAGGCTGCTATAAGGTGTCTCTGGAGTCTTCTCCAGGCTGAACAAGCCCAACTCTCTCAGCCTTTTGTCATGAGGTTCTCCAGCCCTCTGATCATCTTCGTGGCCTCCTCTGGACTCGTTCCAAACGGTCGATATCTTTATATTGAGGGCTCCAGAGCTGGACACAGTACTCCAGGTGGGGTCTCATCCCCTTGCTCTGCTACCTGTGACCTGAGAGAAGTTTGGAGGGTAATGGAGAGAGTTATTACAGAATATTCTGACTGAACAGAAAAAAGCTGCTTCCTCAGTGTTTTAATCACATGTTTACAGAATCACAGAATCACTAAGGTTGGAAAAGACCTATAAGATCATCCAGTCTAACCATCAACCCAACACTACCATACCCACTAGACCATGTCCTCAAGCACCATGTCTACATGTTCCTTCTAGGCCCTCTTCAGGTACTGGAAGGCTGCTATAAGGTGTCTCTGGAGTCTTCTCCAGGCTGAACAAGCCCAACTCTCTCAGCCTTTTGTCATAGGAGAGGTGCTCCAGCCCTCTGATCATCTTCGTGGCCTCCTCTGGACTCGTTCCAAACGGTCGATATCTTTATATTGAGGGCTCCAGAGCTGGACACAGTACTCCAGGTGGGGTCTCATCCCCTTGCTCGCCTATGGAGTCCTCCCCAGGCTGCAGGGGGGTCTCTGCTCCCCTATGACCCTCCATGGCTGCAGGGCACAGCCTGCCCTCTCACCACGTGCTGCCGGGGAACCTCTGCTCCAGCGCCTGCTGCACGTTTTGACCCTCTCTTAAATTTGTTTTCACAGAGGTTCTACCAACTCACTGATGGGCTTAGCTTTGGTGGGTCTGTCTTCGAGCCAGCTGCAGCTGGCTGTGTCTGACATGGGGGCAGCTTCTGGCATCTTGTCACACAGACCTCCCCTGCAGCCTGCCTTGCTACTTAATCACTGCCACATAAACCAAATACAGTTTTCAAGTTTGAGGGAAATCAGAAAATGAAGCATCCTGAACATAACAAGTCTTTTGAAAATGTTGGCTCAATACCACAGTGTATTGGGTTTTGAAAAATCAGACTCAAATTACTCTGTTGGCGTTTATCTTAAAGTGACCATACTTCAAACTGATCAGATATCTAGATCTATAATTTCTTTGATTTCAGAATGTTTCCTGTTTTATCAGCAGGCTGTGGCCCTGAATTATGCTAACTTGTTCATTTATTCAGCTATTTATTTAAAACCACTCCACACATTTTGAAGTGAAAGCACAAAAAAACCACAGGATTATGTGCATTTGTTTTCTTCTGGTTGTTTCCTCTGGTTTCCTTCCCCTGAGACCAAAGATAGATCTCCAATGAGTGTGGAAGGAAGACAGAATTTCATCGAGCTCTCAATGACGTCTTCCAGGAAAATGTTTGCAGGTGTTGAAGGTGCTGTAGACCCCCTCTTTCAGCCATGATTAGCTATGCTAACCTGCTCCCTACTCATCACCCGCACTGGTTTAGGCAAAGGTGCTTGCTGGGAGCTGTCCCAGAGCTTGGCTAATACCAAGACTGTCAGTGTGTTTGGATTCATGTCTGGATGCACTGGAACAGAAAATTTCTGGACCATAGTCATTGGCACCATAGAATTTCTCTGGCAGTATCCATCATCTGTATTTTTAATTTCTCTCTTTGCATTCTACAGAGCTATCTCAACAGTACAGAGAAGCTGGAGGAATTCTAGTGAGAAACTGCCGGTAAAATGTCAACACCTTTCAGAAGTTACCCATTACCGTGGCAATGGTTTAATTCCATACACAGATCAAAAATTTTTTTTTGGAAAGCTGGTATAAGCACACAGCTGGTACATGAAATTTTGTAGTGTTGATTTTTGCCCTCCTTGTTCATCCTAGGGAACAAGGGGATTAAGGCAGATTGCAGTGGTAGCCCTGCCTGAGATTCACCTTTCTTGGCAGAGTCGGAAGGATTTTTCTTCTTGTGTCTTTTTCCTTTGAAAAATAAAAGCACAGAGTTATTTGAATCAAAGGTGGAGTATATTAAAGAAATGTTTTAAACTGGTCAATCTGGCTCACATGCCACTGTGGATGAGCTAGAGTTTTCTGAATATCACAGATGTGTGTCATGTTTTCTTTGGTTAAGAAGAATTGATATTTCTACAATGTGGGATGGAGAAACAGCCTGCTATTACAGATCCTCATGTAATTCCCATTAAGTTAACAAGGCTCATACTGTGCAGTTCAGTAAGAGTATGGACAACATCTTACAGGGGATATTATGTCACTCTTTAGCAGCTGGTGTAGTAATTTCATTTGCTGAGAGTGCTACAATAGAGTACAAGTATTTAATCCTTCTTAAACTGTAGAGAGTTCATTACATATAAATCTGACACTCAGTTGTTTTTCTCTCTGTGATGATAATGGTGCTACATTGCTATAATATTTGGCTTTTTTCTTCTGGTTTATGTGAGAGAGATGTCTTATGCAGCACTGGAATTGAGTGTAAATTTCAACAACAAAATAAGTAGAATCAGAATAAATAAAGCAGTCCCACCAACATTATTTTTACCAAAAAGAATATTTAAATGTAAAACAATTGTTTTGGGTTGTGGCCAAGAGAGATTAGTTCATCATTCTAGAGACCAAATTATGAGATTATAATTCAGTTCCTTTTCAGTCAAAACTCCCAAGGGATCAGATGTGGAGGCTGTTCAAGTCAACCAAGCTCTACTGAAGTCAGTAGATGTGCTTCTATTTAACCAGAACTACCTTAACTGAGAATCGGTTCCCATGCATGCAAAGTGGAATGTCCAGATGGCCCATTCATCACAATTTATGTAAAAAATTATATATGTGAACTCTTTCTGTGTGCTGGGAGAAGATTACACGTCTCTCTCTCAATTCCTTCACCTTCTCCAGACCTTGTTAGCAAAGGCCTTTAGCTTTGAAAAAGAAACCCAACCAAGCCTCTAATTATCTTGATCATCTTGAAATACCAACTGCATGGACCTCTGCAACTAAAAGCAAAGCCTGTTGCAACTTCTGATGAAAGTACTTGTTTGGGAGCTGTTACAAATTCACATTTGTTACCAACTGAAGACACAGAAGAGGCCCTCTGATACACACCATGCTGCAGGTCAGAGTATTCACAAATCTGTGCTGAATTTGTCAGCTCATAAAACCAGCCTGTGACTTTTGGCCACTTGAATTCTTATCCATGATGCTCAATTAATTCAAATAGAGATGAGTACCTAACTTCCATCGGTTTCTTCTGTAAAGGAAGGATTCAGGAATCTCTACCTTCACTGAAAAATTGTGAAGAAACTGTTAGTGAATGTACTTGAAACAAGATAAATATGCACAATTCCCAAAATATATTAAGATACTTAGTTAGTTCTTTGCTTGTCATTTTACAGTAAAATTCCTTAAAATATGGCCTGTATTTTCAGATAATTAGCAACTTTTTTTTTTTTTGAGGATCTGATTTTCTGATGGCCAAAAGAATCAATTTGGAGGCAGAGTGAGTGTGACTAACAAAGTAAAGCAGATACTAGCAGCAACTCCTATAAGCTATTCTGCAGCATTAATTAAGAATAAAGCTGTAGATTGTTTTCCTGAGGAGGTAAGTGCTGTTTCATTTCTCATGTGCAACCCACCATCCACAAGACCTACAAAAGCTCCATGTGCAGCAAGGCTCATTGTGCAGGGGTTTCTTTGTAATTTAAACACTCAGGAAAACTGTTCCTGAATGCCAATCTAACCTATTGGGTAAACAATAAAGAACAGCCTAAAATAAGATGGAAAGCAAGAAGAATGCTATTATTACAGAATCATGTAAAACAGAAGGGTTCTGCATTTCTTTATCAACTCTTGATGTCATTGTTTTTCATAAAGTTTTTTTAACAAAGAGTTACCATAGTTTCTGCTAAGGGGAGGTTTAGAAAGAAACTCTATGTGGTTATGTTATTTATATCCCAACAGACAGCCTTGGGCAGAGAGCAGTTCTGTGTGTTGTTTAGTTAAGGGGGGATAAAGGACCACTTCCACTCATCTTTTGATTTTGGTGCCATATTTTGTCTTGTTTTGTTTTTTTGACAAATAACTTTTTAAGGACTACTTCTTCAGCCATCAGTTCCTATGGAAGCATGGTGGGCTGGGTTATCACAGCAGTATGTACAGCAAAATTCTGCTACCATTTTGTGTGTATATAGAGAGCTCTCTATCTCTGCTGAAAGGGCAGTCATGATAATCCTTTGAACTTCTCCCTCCACCACTGGGACGGTCTCCTTCTTGGCTCTTATATCAGGTACCTTCACTGCTAAAAAGCAATTCACCTATTGGGCTTGTGTTAAATTCTAGTAGGTCCACTCTTTCTGATAATCCCCCTCCTTTCAGAGTTGAGTACTCCCCATATAAACTCTAGATCACCTTCCGCATTCCTTTATTTTCCTCTGAAGACTCATCTTAAAGCATCTTCTGCAAAGACAACTCACCCTCTCTTATCTCAATTACTCACTGGAAAACTCTTCTATATTTCCCATAGCTCCTTTCTTGATGTTGCAGTAGAGAAAAGTGACAGCCAAGCACTCAGTTGCCAGGTGCATTTTCTGTAAACCAGCACTGTGTATTACCTTGTGGAAAATCAGTTCTCTAGCTCTGGAGGTCACCAGGCAGCTCTTGCAGTACTCAGAAACCGTTTGCATGTATAGCAAAGGGAGGCTGAAAAGTTTCATTTAAAGAAACTGTGAAACAACTGAAGTCATTAAAGTAAAACTGACATGTATTTAAGAAGGTTACACATCAATGCAAAATGTCCGTGATACAAATTGCCCTTCTCTGATGTGTCTGCAGTCATTTAGCATTTACTAGGAAAGACACACCTTAAGGGGGACTTTTCTCTGTTATACAGGAAAACTTCAATGCAAATTGATTCTAATCGAAATTTATGGTATAAGACACTGCTTGTTATGGAAAATAGGCTGATGGTTTAATTTAGGGCAAGGGTAATCAAATGTATCTGGCTGAATTTATTTTAGAAAGTATAATAGATGGAATGTGGGTTAGGTAATGTAGCAAATGTTGACGATATACTTACTTAAGTTTTGAAGTATATTTTTTACCACACAACAAATGTAGCACTAAAGGCCAGTTTATTTCAAGGGAATCTGGGGATAAATATTTAATGATGAAACATAGGTTTTATCTTTCTTTTCTCACCTCATCTGAAATTCATGTTCTAAGTGATAGGGCTGTGACTGCAATCTTGGCAGCTTTGGGGACAAGTTTCTAATTGCGATGTTAGGGAAAAGAGGGACTTACACACTACCAGAAACATTTTTAAAGCTAAATGCTGCTTCCCTGCTTATTGTCTGCTCTGTGGATTGCAGGATAGAGACCCGTCTTCTATTCAAGCTTCTTTAGTATCCTTTTTTTAAGGGTCAGAACCAAACTAAAGTGCCTTGGATCAGTCTACAGGCCAATTTACTTTTCCCAGCCCAACTATACTTCTACTTGGAAGGAAATCGGAATGAATAGTTGCTGTACTGCTCATTACATCTTGGATGTTCAAAATGGAAAGGACTTAGAGATTTTTTCAGCAGGTAGATATCAGATGCTGTATTCATCACCAATGACTGTAGCAGATATGTGGTGTGGCAACTGAAAGGGGAGAATAACAAAATTCAGTGGATGAATGGTGTGTAATATCACCCACAGCATCATAAACAAGCCTTATATGGTTAAGGGGGTGACAATAAATCCTTCCTGATTTGATGTGGACCTGATGGGTTTCTGTTTCCATTGGTTTGTCTGCTGACTGTGTACTGACTGGATTTTTTTCAGATTTCGTGATTTATTGGATTCAGTGTCAGATCCTGGGAGCATTATTTTCTAGCACGGTCACACAAGAACAGCAGATTTTCTTCAGGTCCTTTAAGCTTGAGATCATTCCATGTATCAGTCGAGTTTATTTGCTGATGTTTTGCCATCACTTCTCCCTACATAAAATCAGTATCTTCTATGTTTAGCTTACTCAGCACTGCTGCTGCTACAAAGTTGACTTAAATGGCTAGCAATTGTACTGAAAAACAGCTCCCCATCTGTCTGCTGGAACAGGCTTTCATCTTTTGTTTGCTGGATACAAAAGGTACTTCGTAAAATACATGATCTGTTTTATCTTTGTAGGTTCTTATCTTGGCCTTGACACTGCTGTATTCCGCTGCTGCCTTAAGCAAGGGGCTAATCAGAATCCTCTGTGTGAGGCTCAGTCATCCTCTTCATTTATATGCAGCACAGCGCTTTGTTTCAGGAAAAGCGCAGCTAAATTTGCATGTTAGGAGCATGTGTGTGATGTGCTTTTACATTGTACCACTGTTTTGACTAATGAGTGTTTTGCTTTCTTTTCAAAGCCCTTTCTGTGTCACAGTGTAATGCACAGGGCAGATCAGTGCAAATCCCTAGTGAATAATGTTTTCCCTGTATGAAACACCTTTATTTTAGAAGCACAGGAAGCATTTCATACGCCAAATACACAGAAGCCAGGTGGGCAACACAGTACTAAAAGTGCACAAAAACAACTGGGCAGTTGCTGCCAGTCAAAAAAAAGGAAAAACCCTTGATTTTTGGGTATGTCTTGTGACAACAGAGATGCCACATTAATTTTCCCCAGGGAAGAGGAGCTGCGGAGCAAAGCAGGAGTATCAGCTATTGTGAGGACTGCAAGGACATTTCCTGGGTGCTTCAGTGTGTGGATCCATGAATCAGACCTCTCCTTGTGAACTGCAGGAGAACTTGTCTGTCAGTTGAGGCAGGAGGTGAGAGAGAGGAAAAGGGAGAGCTACAAAGCAAGTGCTAATAATGCTGGAGATAGTCATGGAATCACAGAATGATTTGGGTTGGAAGGGACCTTAAAGATCATCTAGTTCCAACCCCCCTGCCATGGGCAGGGACACCTTCCACTAGACCAGGTTGCTCAAAGCCTCATCCAGCCTGGCCTTGAACACTTCCAGGGATGGGGCAGAACTCTCCTCTCATAGCCACATCTTGGCTGCAAAATGAGAGGTTACTAGCATGGATGACACTTAAACTTGAGTTCAATGCATTGCTACACTCAGACTGTTCAGTTTCATGCAAAAAAGATGGGAACTAAGAGTAAAACCATGTATGAGTCTGAATTAGCTCTTATAGAAGTGGGGTAGCCTCCAAACAAAAATTTCTGGAGAGTTGGGCAAAAATGAAAATGAGTGGAAAAAAACAGGTAAAAAAAAACTTAGCAATTTTGACAATTTTTAAAGTTGAAATGCTTTAGTTATTCCAAAGGAAAATATCACTTTCAGGCTGTTTAACCTACTTTTGATCTCCATGCCTTTTTTTTTTTTTCTTCCCCATTACTTTATCCAAATGAAAAACAGTTCCAAAATAAAATCTCACAACATTTAAATTTGAAAAACATTGAATCAATGCATATCAGCTTTTCAGAAATGAAATGGTTCATTTTGAAAATGATGAAATTAGGGTAATGCTTCTAAGAAGCAGCTTCAGACAGCATCTGCTATGAGAGTCAGTGTATGGGACAGAAAATCTGTTTAACAATGCTGGTGGAAATGCATGTGTCTCTAATCTCCTTTCTTTTGGCATGATTAGTATTGCTACTCTAATGTGCTGTGTCTTGGGCAGCTGTCTAGCATCTCTGATGGTCCTGAGACTAGAAATAATGTCTCTTCCAGATGTCACATTCGGGGATAGATGAGTTTACAAGGAAAATATTAATCAGAAAACTTGTGTTTCATGAGATGATGGTGTCAGACAAGAGTACTTCATGGAAACTCTTCAAATACATGTTACACACAAAAGAAATCAACATTAAAAAATAAAAATAAATACCACAGGAGCTTGCAAGGGTATGTATGCAAGCATTAATAAATGCTGGATTATAATTTTTATTTGGGAAACCTAAATTCACTCCTGTTGTGCAAATAATCAAATCTTTACTAATGTTTTTTGGTTGGTTGGTTGGTTGGTTTGGTGTGGGTTGTTGTGGGATTTTTTGTTTATTTTGTTGTTTGTTTGTTTGCTTTTCCCATAGAATTTAAGCTTCAGAGGACAGGCTGTGCTCTGTTAATGATCAGCTCATCAATATTTTTTATGGTCCCACACTCAGTAGGTTATCTTTTTTGCACTATTCTTTGCTTCTTAGAAATAACTCCGAGCTGAGAAGGCTGACAGAGGACCAAATTCCAGCTGATTAGTACAATGTGAGCCTCTGCATAAGACAACAGGTTCCCACTGACTCTGTGACAGCTGTTTAAAGGTACATTTTCCTGATCCCTGGCTCTTGCTGAATGTGAATCAGACCTCAGTCTGAAGATGGAATTATTAATTCATCTCTGCATCAGTGTAGTATCTGAATACTGCATAAACATTAATTACTAAAATCCTTAGTTCTACAAAATACCTGCAATGTGAAGATAGTTACCCCAGGTCTACAGGTACACGATTTAGGATATAAATTCCTCTGATTTTCATTAAATAGTGTGAAATGTTCTATGGGATTTAGGGTAGCCAAAGCTTGCTTGTAAGAGCAAATACTCAGTCTTCCTGCAATTCTGGGGGAAAATAAATTCTGGGAAAAGAGGGAAAAAACTGGAATTAGTGGCTCAGTGATTATCTGGCAGTAGGTGTTCATTCGCGGTAGAAAGCATGAGTTGGCTGTTGTGGCAATGGGCAGCACTGTTATGGCAGGCAGAAGTGGAGAGGGGGAACATGTTACTAATTGCTCCAAACAAGACCCCTAAGAGGTCTGGGTTTCATAACCCATTCAGGGTGTCTTCATGGCAGCTGGCACCTCTCACTTCTGTTTTACACAGTCCTCTTCCTTTAGTTCATTCACCATCGTTTTTCTTTTCCTTTTACACTTCTTTCTCCACTGGGGAATCTCTGATTTCCCATACCTTGTGCCCAGTCTGCCTCAGACTTTTCTGAAGACCGCATTATCTGGGTTTGCATCTCTCTCCTTCTGCTCCCTGCCATCCTAACTTCTCTTGTCAAATCCTTGTCAAAGTATCATCAGACTATGTACCCCACTGGTTCACTACCAACTTTGCTTGGATGTCCCTTGGTTGTCTATATATTTAATCTGATTTCAGGATCTGTCCACCTTTGCCCATTTCCACTGTTTCCTTCCAGCCCTCTCACTGCATTTGTCTCACTGAGAAGCAATTGCAACTTCAAATCATCTGTCCTCCTCACAAACCTCCTGATTTCAGAACCCACCACTTCTGATGCTCCATTTTGGTTTTCTTGTGCCAGAAGCTCATGGCAGTGCCTGGAATTACCCTGGCCAAAAGGAGCTGTGAGCAGTGCCCTCAGCCCCTTATTTTGCAGCCTAGTCCAGCCACTGTGAAGAGGGATGTGATAATGCTCAGGGTTTCAGAATCACACACAAGCTCCAGGCTCCATCACTGTCCCAGCCACCACTGGGGATGCCATTAGTGATCTCCAGGAAACAGACCAGAACAGACAAAACCACAATGTACCGAACATGCCTAAATCTGTAAATCCCTTTATATCAGTGCTGTGTGCACTAGTGCTTTCCACAGGGTGAAGAGAATACCTCTCTGCTCTTCAAGAAGGGGAATACAACCAGTCTTCGCTTCTTGAATGGCTAAAATAGCCAGGCAGGGTGCAGAATATCTTAGCCTGCACAAGTCTGGTATTTGCCAATGGTCATTTTCAGTTTGAGTGTCAATCCTTTGTTTAACTGGTCACTTTGTGTAGCATAATTGTGTGAGCCAGTTATTACATGGTTGTGTACCAGAGCCCAAAGTCCTGAAAGAAAAGAGAAATAGCCCAGTGAGTGCAGAGCAGAATAGACCAGGTAGCAAAGACTAATACTGCATAGAAACAGTGTCCTGGAGAAAGATGAGGTGGTTCCATGTATACCTGTCAACAGCTTTCTGAGGATATGAGAAAAAAGTGGAAAGTGTCTTTTTTTTTTGTTGAAGATCTTGTAAGGCAAATTCTGAATAAGAGTTCTGTCATCAAGGCTGGAGTTAAGCTTATAAAGATGTTTATGTGGAGGAAATAGAAGTTAACCTTTCTTGAGAAGGCAGTACAGAGTTCTCTTGAGAAGGATGTCCATCGCTGAGAGAATAAAAATGTACTGAACTACTGCTGCTGTGACAGAAGGGAAATGAGAGTGACAAGTGAATTTCTGCAATATATCTGCAAGTGTTTTTTTGTCCTTTCTTGGACAGAATCCTTTCTTATGCATATTTGGGTTAAATGCCTTTATTTATCTTTGTTTTGTACTGTGCAAATGTTTGTCTTTATAATTCTGCACACAAGAGCAGCATTTTTAAAAAAATGCTGTGTGGGAAAATGTAAGTGAGTCAAAGTTAAAGATGACAGTTTATCTGTCTGCTTGGAAATGCAGGGTATATTCCTGCAAACATTTCCATTCTCCTTTGACATTTGTAAGTTGTCCTTGAATAACTTGCCCAGGGTCACACAATACTGGCAGACCATGAGGAATTTTTTCATGTATATTTGTAGGATCCTCTCTGTCTAGAAATAGCTGAATTCTGGAGGAAATAACTTTCTAAAAAGCATGAAGGAAAATATTCACTGTGAGAGATTTAGTGTACATCTTCAGCCTTTTTACCTCAGGGTAAATATCTATTTATGTAGGAATAAGACTTAAGCAGCAGTAGTCATGGTAGTAGTTTTGTAGTGAATGGACAGAAGCAGGCCGCTATTGCTGTAACTCTGGCCGAGCTTTAAATGCACTTGAAATATCTAGATTTTTTCATAAATTTTAATTGATATCTGTTCAAACACCAACAGCACATAGTATCCAATTCATGATTTATTTTCTGCTTTTTATTACATCGTGAATCTTTTCATGGGCATGGGTTACCTCGCAGAGCAACACACAGCTTTTTGAATCTGTAGATGATACATGGGAGTGGAATAATGGGTGTCCTATTTTCTCATAAAGCAAAAGGCAGAAATTCCTATACCTGAGCAAAATGTAGCCTGAGTCACTGGTCAATAGTCAAATCTTACAGGCTTGTTTTAATTAGGAAGATTAATTGACTTGAGAAGTAATGTAAATTCTTGGTGTAATCTTGTTTGTAAAAAGACCTGTAGAAATAAACAACATGATGAAATTTCCTTGCTCACAAATCCTCAGGTCTGTCTTTCCAGGGAGTTCTTGGCTTAAGAAACTCTTGTCCTGTTTCTCATTCTGGTTATGGTTCTGTGGCTTTCCTCCTTTGGTGCACACATCCTGAAAATCAGTATCCTAACCCATGCACTTGCAGCCAGGGAAATTGCTGTGATTCAGTCTCTTCAGGCTGTGCCTGCAGTTAAATTTGTTGGCGAGCAGATTCTTTGTCTGTGGCTGTTTCACTTCAGGAAAGGGTTTAATTACTTGAGTTTGAAAGATTTGCAAGGCAAATCCATCAATTCCACTGAGGTCTCTGTTTGTCTTTGGGTCAACATCCTCAATAGCAGCCATTAAAATCTTTCTGTATAACTATACGGCCAGAAACAAATGTCAGTGATTGAATGAAGATAAATGACCTGATCCATCTGAATTTCTGGAGTTGCAGACCAGTACTGGGAAAACCATCATACTGTCACATTTCTGTTAGTTACATCTGCTTAAGGTAAAAAAAACTAACATAAGGACAGCCCTTTACATTTTAACATTTCAGTTGCAGAACCTAGCAAACATTAGAAAAACAGAGGCAAAGGGGATAAAAAAAACCCCAAATGGTAAAAGACTAAATGCATGGTCCTGTGCTCACTTTTAAAAGCACTATCAAGATCTAAGGAATGGTTATCCTTCTGTATCTTATGAATATCACTCTCTCGCTTCCACTCATCCCATCAGCTAAGACACTATATTAAGTCCGTGATGCTGTGAAGGTGTAATCGAACCTCTTTCACTTTGCACCATTATGCTCACAGCATCACTCATGCTGTGCTGTGGTGATGAAGTGTGTCTCTCCATAAAATCCTCTCTGCTGGATTAGAAACTCTGGCCAAATATAACTAAGTGCTAATACAGTACGAATTCATGCTGTTGGCTCAAATTTCTGCAAATGGATGCAGTTGGGTTAATTTTTTTCAGCATATTTTAGGCCACATAAATTTTTTTCTTTGTACCATTCCCAGTCTTATCTGTACCTGTCTGTATCAGGCTGGATTCAGTGTTATTTCAGCTTCCACAGCTGGTATGGTTATATGGCAATGACTGATATAGATTAAATCAATATTACTGGCTGATCTGTCAGTACATAGGTCTGGTACTAATTGTCATTATCAAAGTATTAGCTTTCATTCACACACCAGCACATAAATGGCATAGGGAATGAAGATTTGTGCTTTGTGTGTACTTGAAGAGAACTGGAGACAGTTCAAGAATCCCCCTGGGTATTCTCTAGTTACAATGCTTGGAAAGTAGGAATATGTATATAAGCAAACATTTTGATAGGTGTAATCAAGAAAACTTTCTAATCAGTGCAGGCCACATTCAATAAATTACCACCAGTCAATGGACTGGTGAGGCACTGGAAGAAGTTGCCCAGAGAAGCTGTGGATGTCTCTCTCTAGAAGTATTCAAGGCCAAGCTGGGTGAAGCTTTGAGCAACCTGGTCTAGTGGAAGGTGTCCCTGCCCATGGCATAGGGCTTGGAAATAGATAATCTTTAAGGCCTTTTCCAACCCAAACCATTCTGTGATTCTATGATCGAGAGTTAAGGGCACTTGATCTCAGTTTGTGCGCTTAAGTGGTTATTTCCTCATTCAATTGCAAATATATGTCATTCACTTTACCTGTATATCTGAGGTACAGTATAATTACTCTACCTCAGTATGATTACAAGGAAGCTGGGAGGGGACTTTTTACAAGGGCCTGTAGTGACAGGACAAGGAGTAACAGGTTTACATTGAAAGTGGGGAGGTTTAGATTAGATATCAGGAAGAAGTTCTTCACGGAGAGGGTGGTGAGGCACTGGAACAGGTTGCCCAGAGAAGCTGTGGATGCCCCATCCCTGGAAGTGTTCAAGGCCAGGCTGAATGAGGCTTTGAGCAACCTGGTCTAGTGGAAGGTGTCCCTGCCCATGGCAGGGGGGTTGGTACTAGATGATCTTTAAGGTCCTTTCCAACCCAAACCATTCTGTGATTCTATGATTAGGGGTGTCACATTTGGCCTAGCTGTAAAGGTAATATCCTTGGCTCTGTTAAGATTATTCTACTTTTAACACTTTTAACGAGTTCTAAAAATTCCTCGCCTGGGGATGTTCACTTGTGCTGGCCCAGTGCAGTAGAAACAGGCTGAGGCACAATAGGATGATCATCCTGGCCAATGGTGATCCAGCTCCCTTACAGAACTGTTTTTTCTATTTCCATCTAGAAAAGGTTACCATTAGAATGTTTGTTATGTTTTTCTTTGAGGGCACAGATTCATAGTTATATCTTCTGCTCTCTTCCTGCCTATGTGACATTTCAGTCACTCAGCTTTTCTGACAGAGGTGCAAACTGACATTTCACATGCTCTGCTGCAATCCATCCTCTGCCTTTTGCAGATGTGAGGAACAAGTCAATTTCGTGATGCTTATGCTGCCGCACAGCTCCTTTAATTCAAGAACAGAATTGACTAGACACTGAATGTATCACATTATGGGGACAGTTTGTCACCAAGAAGAGTCTGTGTTTGATTGACAGTTTACTTTCTTTAGCAATATGATTGAATGTTTGACAGAGAGATACTGAGCTGCCAACTTAGAGTCTCAAATACTTCGTGGGATGTTCGTCCCACAATTTTAAGAGCAGGCAGGGTAGAGGATTAAAAGATTTGGGGTTTTATGTTCAGGGCAGGACTTCTGGTTTCTGCTTTCTTATTCAACCTGGGCAATGCAAAAGCTCCCAAATACCTAACATTTTTGCATCTTGCAGGCTACTGATCTCCAGGTGTGCATTCACATGTGGAAAATCAAAAGAAACAGTGCTGCTAAGGTTCTGGAAGTTTAAAGACACAAAGGAATGCAAATTTGTAGTGAAAAATAACATCTTCTGTTAGAGCTTTTAATATCGTTTGAACACGCAGACTATCTTTGGGGTATGGACTACGTTTGGTGTGCAGACTCCAGGAGAGGAAATTTATGTCTGCAAGAATGCAGTTCACAGAAGAGAGTGCTTAGGCCAGGGTACTGCCTACACATATCAGTGGGATATACTACAGAGAGTAAATGAACTTTATTTCTGATCTTTTCAGGCATTTAAGCCCCTTCCTTCTAAACCAGAGGTGGCAAGGGAATCTTTTGTTCAAAATTTGAGTGTATGAGCACTCTCTCGGAGCATATGGGATTCCAAATCCAAGTCCATGCTTTATCTAAAGGAATATCAGTACACATCCTACTCCTTTGAGAATAGCTGAACACTTCAGCTGCTTGGAGATTGTTATGCAATGGAACTTTTGTGAATTCCCTCTTTTTATGCTTTCCCACTTCACATAAGTTAGCAAAGCCCATACTGTAAATCAGTTTGCTCTATTCACCAGTGAATGTTCAGACTACTAGAAGATAGATTTTTTTTTCCTTATCTTTTGATTTATGAAACACACTCAAATGGAGTTATCTGACATTTCTGGTTCTCCTGATCAATCCTGGCTGTAATCACTGCAAAATCTGTAAACCAGCCTACCAGAGATTTGATCTAATAATGGTATTGATATTCCATTACTTCACATGTTTGAACCGAAGACATATTTTTTAATATGTGGATGATGCCTGAAGAAGTATTGTATGCACAGCACCACCAGAAAACACAACAAACGCTTGTATAAGAAGTGCAATTGACTAAAATCCTGTTTAAAAACTTGCTGTTCTCACATATGACCATTCTTTTCATCACTGATGACTGTAGCTGTCCCAGGACACCCAGGAGCAGTGCATGAGAAGTGAGGAAGGCAAATGAACTTACACTCAATTCCCCTTCTAGCTCTTTGTCACCAGGAGTGGGCAGATTTGACTGAGCAATTTTTGCCCCTTTTTCACGAGATAGAAAACGCTGTGAAGTCAGGAGGCTTGAGAACTAGTGGAATTTTACTGGTTGCCTGTAGGGAATTTAAAGTACAAGTAACATAGATTTTATTCAGAGTTTTCCCCATTTAGGACTACATTGTGGAGCAGAATGCTAAGCACTGACTTTTGCTTATGAAGCTGGAGGCAAATTGGAGTCTTGATGGAAAGGGATGAGAGTGGCTAATACAATTTGAAAATTACTTACTCAGAAATTATTATGTTTTTTCTTGCTTGTTTCCTGCTGCTGTTACTAAATCCCAGAAAGGTGTTTTTTAACAACAAGGACTGCAATGAATTTCATATATGTTAACAGTATCCCAGGAGGTAGTAAGATGTTGCTGTGTTTCAAGTAATAAGATACACATTGGAATGAAGAGAGATGTAATTATTTAAGTACACAGACTAGTGCTGGGAAATTTGTCTGTCATCCAGCCCATCAGTGAGCCCTATCTCCCAGCTGAGGTAAAGCTGCATATTTCTGTTAACTTAAGTGGAATAAATCTGGTTTATTTCAGGTGTTGATTTGGCCTTTTACCCAAAGAACCAGGCTGTAAGTCAGCAAGCAGAAATAAGTATCTAATGGGAGGAAGAGTATGGCAAGTTGACAGGGACAAGTTTTACCAAATATACATATAGAATGAAAATGGTCTTTTTACTAAGTTAAGCACCAGTGACGCATGGATCTTGCAGCAACTCTTAAGAATAGAGCTGTAAATCTCATTCTCTCTGAGTTTCAAGAAATACAATATTTGATCAATAAACTGACCAAACACTGATTATTTGTAGTGGAAAATTGCCTCCCTGGCTACTAAAATCGTGGAGCGAAGGTTGTTTCCAATTTGAGGAGGCACTTTATTATATGTGTAGCCAAAAGTAGCAGATCAATCTCCTATCCCTACAGTCAAGGAGATGCATCTGGCCTGGAAACAGTGATACATAAAACTGGGTCTGTTTTCACAAGACCTGCATTTATTTGGCCATGGTATGATGCATTGCTTACAGATCAATAATCATTTGCCTGCTTGGGAGTAGGAGACACATAGTTAAGTGCTACATATAGGCAGAATATTTTTATGCAATGCACAAATTCCTCTAATGGTTTCCTATCAAAAACCAAAAAACCAAAAATTAAAGTACTTACAGGTGACTTAAATAGGGTTCTTTTTAATTTTGATGGTGATGATGAAGGTGTTGGTGATGATGGTGTATTTCTTGAAGTTCAATTGCCCAGTTTCAAAGAGGAAATTGGATCTAGGTTCATTCCACTCTTCATCAAATGGAGAAGCTGTAAAATAAAAATTACATCCTGCCACAGTTCTAATAAACTTCCCCTTCCCACATCTCTTACCCTCCATATATAATATTCCCTATGTAGGTTCATAATGATGATTTAATCTCCTTCCCTCTTGCTTTATGGGAGCCAGTAGCTAGAACTCTATTTAGATTGATCATTCTTCAGTTGTTATTAGCAAGTGGCAAATTAATGGAGATGAACAAAAATGAAAGAGGAGATTCAAATTCAGCTTCCTCTGCACCACAGGGTTTTGATCTCTTACAGTTTGTTCCTAATTTGAGGACAATGACAGTGAATTGATGACATTCTGGGTGTGTTAGGATTCAATGTGTAAGTTGACAAAGTATCTCATGACCTTTTTGGTTCAGATTTAATTATCCCCCAACCCAGCTCTTTTTTCTTCCCTGCTGATGCTTCTCCTAGCCTCTTTCCCCTTCACTCGGAAAACTTCACAGAGGCTGCCTAGATTGCAATGAATTGTGCTATAATTATTCCTCATATGCCAGTTGTAGCTCTTGCAGTTGTTTCATAACTGGTGTTCTAGACAATTTCTCTGCTGTTCTAAGTAGAATAGGCTAGACATATCAATTTATACAAAATTTTAAACTGTTTCTTTTTTCCACAGGATGGTGAAAGTTTCCTTTAGTAGCTTTCTGGTAGAGGGCAGGGACTTGAAAGTGCTCTGTTCCCATCTCTACTCTTGATGCAATGGGAAGGAGCCAAGAAACCTGTGTCTCAGCGTAATTCCTTGCAGGGTAGGAGGAAGAAGCCTCACATGGGGTTGTGGGATCTGGCCCCGGAGCTGTGTTCCAGACCCCATATGCTTCCACAGGAATCTGGGGCAATCTCCCTGTCTTTTGCTCCTGGGAACATCAAAGCTGACACCTTAGAGCAGCTTCCTTCAAGCAATGCCCAATAAAAAGTACAGGTATTGAAACAGGTGTATTTTGGTTTTGCAGTACCTGCAAATGAAACTGCTGAAACCAAACACTGCCATCCACACTGCTGCTGAAGAGAGGCGAGAGAGTGTCATGCATACAACGGAGGTTAATAACTGTTGAAGACCACTTAGGAAATAAATGGCTGAAGAATGCCTAGAACTCTCACATAAAGAATGGGTTAGTTTTCCACAGATGTCTACAGTAATAATAATTATTATTTTTGCTGTAACCAAAATACTATGTTAATTGTACCACATTTTAAAATTATTTCAATTTTGGCTTGACAATGTGCTTAGAAGCAAGTTCAGTGAAAAGCTTTTTTCTGGTCCCAGATTGTTCATGAAAATTTTGAACATGAGGAGTTAGCAAAGTACTGCAGCTTCCGGGGTAGTGGTGTGCTTTAAATGGGAGGGATTTCATCCTCTCATTAGATTGTCATGTTTCCTTTCAGATTACTGCAGCCACTTCTTCATTAACCACAAAAGTGAAATCTCATCCTTTCTCTTGAATAGGGAGGGGAGCAATGAATGCCTTAATTTCTATGGGGAAATAATGCATGTGGATACTTTTGCAATACCCACTCCACTTGTAAGTCAGCCTCTCATGTTAACAGGTGCTAGTGAAGAAGAGATAATAAGAGCTAACAGGTCTTGAAAGAAGACTTTTTCAACTCCAGGACAAGAGTGTAAAAGCAATCGTGACAGAAGCAGCTCATTTCTGTCCTAGCTCACTTTAAATATAAACATTTGATTTACAAGGTCTTATGGGGACTGTAATCATGACGTGGGATCTGTCACAATACCTGTAACTCTTATGAAAGATTTCCAGCCTGATTGACCATTTCCAGGGTCTTTCTAATCCAGTTCCCATTAAATCAGTGTGGATCAAGACCATGGCACAAAGCATTAGATGAGGAATACAATATGTAATTCAAACAAAGCAAACATTACTAAATTGCATACAACAAAGATGAATGCACAGCAAGTGAGCTGTTGGAGAATACCATGAAATTTGTGAAACTTACTTTACAGTCACTGTAGATGAAGCAAGGTACTGAGATAGAAGCTTCAAGCCAAAAATCTTCTCAGATATCTTGCAGGAGTAATTCAGCTGAATGTTACCACCAAAATCACTTTTCCACTTCTCACAGTTGTAAGATTATAATGGATCATGTGGGTGCCCTTTATCTGGAAGCTAAGAAAACTAAAATGTTTATTGATGGAATGGAATTAACATTAGTAGTTGAAACTCAAGCTGAGTGCAAGAAATTCATTAGATCCCCAAGATACTGGCTGTGCTATAAAGGCAAGTGCAATTCACTGCTGATAGATATAAGATAAAGCCCATGCGAATACACACTTGCACCATCATGGGCTCTAAATTAGCTATTGGAATCAAGGAGTTCTTGGAGCCACTTTCTATAGTTCTCTGATGGTCAACATGCAAGCAGAGTTACAAATTCTTGGGAGAAAAATAGAAAATAAAACAGAAAACTTCACAATGGCACTGTGTTGTCCACCTGTATCTGGGACTGTCTCTGCACCTATCTCAAAATCAGCAGAGTAAAATCTCAGAGGAGAACTGAAAAAAGGGAAAAGAAAAAGGCCAGTTATTGTGAGAAGTGGGAGTGATTTTGATCTGAGGAGAGACCAAATACCCCAGAGTCCCCTCACACTGAAAAAGAGAAACCTGAAGGGTTATATATTTAGCCTTTTTAGCATTGGAAATGTAGCAGAGAGATGAGAATGACCATTCATAACTAGTTGTATCACAAGTGCTAAATGACAACAAGACAAATTATAAGGCTGTTTTATAGAATAAACAAAGTAGACATGAGAAGAAGGATCATTCTGCATTTACACTTACCTTAAGCTATTTCTCAGTGTCTGCTCTTTGCTATTGCCAAAGGAAAAATGAGTGAAGGAGATGGATCTTAGGTTAGGGACAGTAATAGACCTTTCTTATAAACTTCAGTTGCTTGCATCCATGATCATCAGCTACGTAAATTGTTCAGCACACCCATGTAATGCTTAGTGTATATTTTTAAGGCACTTCAGCACTTGTATTACTATAAGATTTTGGTTACCTCATAAATATATTAGCAGGTCCTAACTAGTCTCCAAACATAATGCACAATCCTTTTAGGCTGGTTTACCTGATTGTGTGAACAAACACATAAAACCAGATAAGATTACTGCTTGCACATTTTGTCATGTACCTGCCTAAGAACATTGCCAGATTTATGCCTCAGCATACTTCATGTTAAAATTCAATGAAAGAATAAAGCATCAAATGCATGAAATCACTCCAATATACATCCTTCTGCAATAAAAATTAAGACATTTTATATACCATGGAATAATATGTATACTGGGTCTGTTTTCCTATGAGACATGCTGGACACATTACGTATATTACTTATAGGCTATCTATATTATATAGTACATGTATTATATAGCTCTTTGTTCTGAACCCTGAAAAGATTGGCTTACATTCTTTGGAAAAGCCATTGTTCAAGCTTCATTATTTCTTTTCTTTTTCTCTTTTTCTTTTTTGTTCCTGATTCTTTTGTTTCTGCTCTGTGGTGCCCTTGACACGACACTTTAAGAACAGATGTCTGAACTAGATAAATATGCTGTAATTGAGCATTAGTAGGAAAAATATACATGGGCTTTATGACAGACTTGTCAAGGAAACTGTGACAAGCTTTACTGTCTTGGCATCTTGATATCAGATTCCTAATGCTTAATTCCTTTTCCTTTTCTTAACATGAGACTAAATTGTATATATAATCAATTCAGCTCCTTCTGCCAGCATTAATATGGATTGCATGCACGCAGAAGTAGGTAGATCGTATGCTCTAACTTATTTGAAGCAATGAGCACATTATGCTGGCAGCAGGAGAACGCTCAGCAGTAAGGGACTGGTGATCCTCGGTTGAGTTTGCTTGGAGCAGAGAGACATCCTTTGCACGGGTCCTTCTGTGGGCAGGGCTTCACCCACTGACATTTGTGCCTCCATCCATCACACTTGTTTGCAAAGGGACCCTCTATCAATGTCTTTCACATCATTCCCCCATAAACAGCACCCATTTTGCACGAGCCTGTGCAAAAGAGCTTACCAGGGCCGCATTCTCATAGGATATCCATTTTGCAGGCAAAGCCAGCTGAAGGATTTGCTGTCACCTCCTCACCTCTCTCCTCTGCTTTCTTATTCATGTCCTAGAATCATAGAATGAATCGTTTAGTTTGGAAAATACCTTTAAGATAAGTCCAACTGTTCACCTAGGACTGCCAAGTGTCCCAGATTCCTGTCTCAGCTGAGCTAGCTCAAGTGCATTGGGAGCTGTCCTGGAAGCCAGATAACCAAAACATCTCAGAACAGAATAAATTCCTTCAAGCATTTAATTCTGTAAAGCTTTAAACACAACCTTCAAGGAGTTGTGCCAGCACAGCTGAGGGGCAGCCAGCTGGGGAGGGAGGGGAAGGCATGGCTGAGGGTAGTAAGGGAAAAGACAAGAAAACTTTTAAAGCTGGTCACAGCTAAAACTAATGTCTGGCTGCAGTACACCTGGTTGTTGCAGGAATAAGCCAGCAGCAAATTACTGTTCTGTGAAGCAAGGAAGAGTCACAAAGATAATTATACTTCAAAGAACTAATGCTTCCCTGAGCTCCTTTTGCAACAGTGCAGTTTGGCTGCTTCTGCTTGCACCAGGCTCTGTGGAGGCTGCAACTGCCCATCACAGTGCCCTATGTGGGTAGGAACTGAGTTCATAGAATCATAGAATCATAGAATCATAGAATCATAGAATCATAGAATCATAGAATCATAGAATCATAGAATCATAGAATCATAGAATCATAGAATCATAGAATCGTAGAATCATAGAATCATAGAATGGTTTGG
>NW_010233964.1:19123-27122 GCF_000690775.1 Eurypyga helias | reverse complement strand
AAAGTCCTCTCCCAGTACCCTTGTAGGCCCTCTTCAGATACTGGAAAGCTGCAATGAGATCTCCTCGGAGCCTCCTCTTCTCCAGGCTGAACAAGCCCAGTTCTTGCAGCCTTTCATCATAGCAGAGGTGCTCCAGCCCTCTGAGCATCTTCGTGGCCTCCTCTGGACTCGCTCCAAGTGGTCAATATCCTTCTGATATTGAGGACTCCACAGCTGGACGCAGTAGAAGCTAACAGTCAGTCCTACAGCCTCAGGTAACAGACCTCACAAGGGAAGAGGGTTTGGAACAAGGGTTGGTCAGTTATTTGGCATCTCTGCATCAGTGACACACACACTTCATTTAAACCCCGATCAACATATCCTGGGTCTTCAATCCCTTCAGTCACCCTCCTCTCTGCATGGTAGTTTAAACCAGGCACTGCTTGGCCAGCCTTTGCATGCCAATTTTAATGAGGAGGGAGAAATCACGCTGACAAAATGTGCACACAGCTCCTCACACTAAATCACCCAGACTACATCACACACTCTACCAGCCATGCTCAGGATGAAAAGTAATTCACTTCATGAACACTCCCCTTGATTTAAATAGAGGGATATGCCAGCTATTTTTAATTTACAAGTCCCCCATGCAGCTGCCGGTGACCGCTGTTTGTGGTATATTGTTGTGATGCATTAACTGTGTATTAAAGTTTCCCAGCACATCCTATAGCATAAATTATCTGTTTGTGCTGTTTGTAAGTTTGACAGCTGTCAGTTGTGTGGGGTCTAAAACATGCCATTTTTCTTTCTTTTTTTTTATCAAACTGAATGTTGGCAAATTTTCATTTGTGACTAGGAGGTTGTAATCTTCACTTATTTTTGCAGAATACACTGATGGCATAAACAGCATTTACAGCAGTCTAACCTCACTAACAAGGTAACCATGTTATATATTTAAGCAAGCTGAAAGGTGAGTTCTCATCTCAGAGAGGTATGTTGAAGTTTTTTTTCTGTTTCAACTGCTAGCCTATATACTGGTGTCTTCAGCAAACATTTACTTGTTAAGGATTGCATCTCAATTAACCTGAATGGTTTTCAAATTGAAACAGAAAAAGTAGTACATGAAAAGGCCACCTCTAAGCAATTCAGAGTGAATTGTGGCAATTTATTGCCAGCTTGAAACTCTGAGATGGACTAAAGGTAAATCACTGCATTCTGAAACCAAGATAAAAATGATCCAAGATTTTTTCCCTCCTTGTTGAATCTGAAGATACAACAGCCTAACTCCTGAATACACAGAGCAAGTTTTTCTACAATCACAGAATGTTTTTACCTGTGTAAAGACAGCAGTTGTGTATGATTTTGTCCTTGTGCTCACAGCCCTTCCTATCTTGAATCAAAGGCTGAGTGTCTTTAGGGACCCTTCGTGGCAACCTGGCCTATGCTGAGCTGAAGTCCCAGTATATTTCCTCATCAAAGCAGCAGGAACTCCTCTTGCCAGGGCTTTTACATAGCTGCTTCAATGCAGCACTGGGGAAAATTCTCTCCAGCAGAATAAATGGAGGTGCCTCCTATGAGACAAGTCTGCCCAGTGGAAACTGACACTCAGGAAAAGGTGCAAAGGGCATCACCAGACAAACCGAACTAATTTGATCACAGAACAGTGTCACACCCAGGAATGTCTCATCTTCACCGCTAATCACAAGAAATACCCTTCAAACATAAAACCGAGCTGCTTCATAGAGTCTTGCTGTGTTCTCAGCATCATAGGCTGTGACAAGCAGTCCCCTGTGTATGAAAGCCACAAGTGAAGGGCATGCAGGACCACCAGAGCAGGGCAGTCCCTACTGAAGGGGAACCTGGGAGGAGCAGCTGGCTCAGTAGCTCCATTCCAATACGCAAACTGTGATCAAAACATGCGAGCAACTGCTGTCTTTTCCAGTTTGAAGATGAACAGAATAATAATGTTCTAATGTAACTGCTACACAATTTTCATTAATGTTATAAGACATGAGGCAGCTCAAAATCAGAAATGTGATTTTTGTAGCAACCAGCTAAACATGTTATAACATCTCAAAAGAAAATCTTTAATCTAAAAATAATGTTTTACATTGCCTGATATTACTTGAATTGCAGGAAGTCTCCTTTCAAACTGTGTCTTTACACCCAAACTTTGCAGATGAGTTGGGAAGAAATACCTGAATCCTAAACTCAGGAGAACTGAACCAGAACCAAACATGAAACAAAATGCACATACAGTATTCAACACACAGCACGCAACCCTGCATGCGTGCAGTGGAGACCTCTTAGGTGGGGTCAAACTGGAATTTCCTGACTTTGTTAAGAAGTAAATGCTAACCCATGGGACATTTGTGCTTTCAGGAACAAATTGTCACAAAGTGAGAAATCAGTTTTCCGTAATGATGAGACAGCCTTTCTTGAGGTGCAGCAATACATTTCCTCCACAGGTCTTTCTTCTTCCTAGAATCTTGCTGACTAGTGACTTCCAGACTATCAGTTGGGTGAAATTCAAACCTCCTTTTCTGAGATCATAAGAAATTTCACTTTTTTCCATGACAAGACACTGCTGCTATTGTGAGTTATTCCCTGACTTCCCACCCTACAGTCCTCCCTCACTTTCCCAAAAGAATAACAGATCCTTGCATTGAACAGAACCTACATTGTGTGACTTCTTTGAAAGTGCTCTGCAGTGCATTCTACTCACTCCACATTTGCTCCAGTTGTGCAGAGTTAAGGCAAAGGAGGCGGTTAGGCAGCATGAGCAGGAAATTAGACAAATCCAAAGATTAAATATGACTTTAGGAAATTCCAGAGTCCTTGAGGAAACAATGGGGAAGATATTAGTTAAGGCATGCCTATGTCAAGCTCCAGTCAGGTTAGCAAATAAAACCCCAACCTTGTTGTTCCTATCTAAACAAAAGGAAGGAGGAAGTGCAAGTGGCCATGGCTGGAAATGAATGTCTGATAATGAGAGAAACATAGGTACCATTGCATGGGACGTGACTTTCAAAGAACTCAGGGTATGGGAATTTACCTAAGGCGTGCTAGCATGCACCAGACATATACAATTTTTGCTGCTAGGGTTTGTCCTTCTGTCTTTTTATAGATATTTAAAAGAGTAGGCAGTGACATTATTTGGAAGTGTTTTTTTAGCCTCACTCTCAGACAATGTTCAGCCATGGTTCAGATGCTCTAGAGAACAAGTGTTTGGTAGTGATGGGTGCTGAAGAATCAGTCATGCTCCCACAGCCAGAACTGTGTCTGCTGGATGGCACTGAGGGTATTTGAACCTTGAGACTACAATTGAGTATGGACATAGCAATGAATGAGGCTGGCTTTGACACAGAAGAAATGTGCTCCAATCATCCTGAATGCTGGCCCTCACTGCTAATTCTGAAGACCCTCCAATCATTCTGACTACTCCTTGGTTTGTAACTATCATGCCCTACTTCATGTTTACTTTCTATGCTCATCATCCTTCTGTCTGGGATTAAGTGAAGAAAAGGAAATGTCCTCCATGAGCTTTGGTGCATAATCCTAAACTGCATAGCAAGAAACAGATGTTTAGGAATCATAGCCAAAACACGGCCCTTCTAGCTGATCAGCTATGGGCACAAAAGAAACTTGGGTCGTTGAGGAGCAGTTTTGCTATTTCCCCTGCACTCACACTGACGATTTCAGCAAAGTTTTGAGACACTGTTAAACCTGATGAATGTATCTACACTTCAGCACAAAAAGAAAATAACTTCAAGTCACATCTTATATTTACTGAAACTGATCACGCTGGAAATTTCTGGCTCCAGAGAAGTAGAGGTAGCTCCTTTCCCAGTCAGTGAGGCTGTTTGTATTGTTTCCAGGTTTGGTCAAATTACTTACTGGGTTTTGTGTCTCTTATGAAATTTTGCATCTATATTTCTGCCCTTGAAATATATACTTAAAGACATAGGCAGATGCAGGCACAACTACACCTCTAGTTATGTGACAGTACATAATGACCGGTAGCCACTTCTAATTTTTATTAAAACTCACTACACTGAAAAACACTTACAAGGCACTACCAAACAAGACAGAGGGGAACACCAACCCTATTTTGGCTAAAATTTTTTCTGCTCAGTTTTCTTCACCTCCATGTTGCACATCACTAACATTTCTAGCAGTAATTGAAGAATTATTAAATTCCCCCTCACACTTTCCTCCCCCCTCTCATCTTTCCTTTGTACTCGCTCTAGAATTGCAAATCTTGTTCACCCAAAAGAAAATGTAACTCCTTTCTATCAGTGTCTAAGGTCCAGAAACTTGGAGCAGTCTCCCTTCTTGCTGAAATAACCCCTCTGTTACTGTCAGTGAATGAGGCATTGTAGCAACCAGGCTCTGGAAAGTCACTGCAGGGAGTGGATTCTTCTCTCTGCCCACTGTTGCAAACTGGGAAGATACTTCACTGATTTCGCTGAAGTGAGAGAAAAATCAAGCACGACATTCACTATTCAGCACAGATCATTGCTGTTATTATGAGCTGAAAATACCATTATAGGAAGCATTAAGATGGCATAGCTACCAGTAATGAGCATCTGTGTATCTCTATTATATTGCTTTTTAGATAACAAGGTGTAGTGAATGCAAAGGGCCTCACCCAGGCTGCCAAAAAAAAAAAAAAAGAAAAGAAAAAGAGAAAAAAAGAAAACCCTGCCCTACGTAGTTCTTTTTCTTCTTGAAGGCTGATAATGAAAAGGGAAAAAAAAAATAACACTTGAAATGAAAGACGTGGAGGATCTGCTTGTCCTCGCACACATTCACTGTGTGCTGAAGCCTGTAACAATGAAGGGAAATGATAGCAGAGAGCAGCATTGCCCTCCCTCAGACTGAGAAACTTTCACTGCAAAAGCATTTTAAAAGAATAACCCAGAGTACAGTAATTAAAGCTGATTCGGCTTCTCAAAAGACTGCTTCAAGCTTTTGTGCTGAACCTTCACAAATTCCACAGGGCTTTATTATTAATTGTGCTCCCCCCACACACTGCTCTCTTTGGGATGTTTCTGCTGTCACAGGTTCAGTATTTCTCACAGGCTTTCTGTACATAACTGAGACTTGTCAGGAGAGGGAAATGTTTTTCCAAGCATTTTTCCCGTTTGTCCTGCCTCTCCTGTGCCTTGTTCCCTTGGTAATTTTTTGTTTGCTTGCTTTTTAATTTTCTTCCACATTTTCTTTCAAAGAGACTCTGGTGGAAATGGGGGATGGGGGCTGGATGCCTTCCTTTCAGCACTCAGAGGTCATATGTCAAACCCACCTGGAGCCATTGCTCCTGAACCTCTGAGCAGCTGCTCTCTCCCAGAAACTGGTTGAATCTCTCCTGTCCCAAGGCCATGAATGCAGCTGTGGGTGCAACACACACATCTGGCCTTGGATCCAGATTCCTCCAGACATCAGGAGTGAGAGATACAGAATTTAGAGGTTGCTGCTGAACAAGGGAATCTGGGTTGGGAAGAAATCTGTGCTAGAGGGAGGATCAAAACTTCAGGCTGGAATTTCTCTTTCAGGCATTTTGCTTATGTTTCTCTATGTAGTTTTGTTGGGGTTTTTAACTTGGAGAAGTGAAAGGCTAATTTTTGTACAGATTGAAAATCAGGCTGTCTAGCCTGGAATAAAAGTGAAAGGCAGCATGCTTTATTGTAGTCAAAAAGACTATAACATGAATGATAGCAATCCATTGCATTTAAAAGGATACTCCTAAGTTTCCAAACACAGTGTTAATGCTTTCCAGATAAAAGTCTACTGCTAATATTTTTATTGCTTCTTTCTGTGAACACTTATAATTGCTTAAAAGCATGGAAAAGAAACATATTCCAGTTTGGCTGGGGCACTTGCTTCTTTAGCACTGCCTTCTGGGGCATTTTTTTCTTTAACACATGACATTAATTGCTGAAGGATAGCCAGCAGATTCTTGGAATCATTCCAGGTCAGGTAGGATGGCGCTCTGAGCAACTTGATCTAGTTGAAGATGTCCTTGCCCATGGTAGGGGGTTTGGACTAGATCACCTTTAAAAAGTCCCATCCAACCCAAACCATCCTATGATTCTATGATTCAGATCACCCTGTAGCGCTAGCAAATCTGCCACAGCATTTCATGGATTTCAGCAAGGTACACAGGATTAATAAGAAGGGGACCTGTTTGTGGACTGCAGTTCTTGTCCTCTGAGGAACAACCATTTAAAACAAAAGAAACAGAAAGTCCTTTTGCTATTGAACATATTGATTCATCCATCTAATTGACCTGTCTAGTATCTGACTCTGCTTCAGTAGGAGGCTTCCATTCATGGCCAAAAAATGAATTTGTATTATCATCACCTGCTTGTCTTTGCTGGGAAAGTCAATTGTTCTTTAAATTCTATGGATTTATTCAGCCAAATGTAGGTGTGCACATACAGGCACCCTCTTGTGTCCTAGTCACCTGTCCTTCCATTATGGTCAATAAGAGAAGATGTTTCTCCTGCACTTTTCTTCATTTTAAACCAAATAACAAAGTTCAGCTGGATCACACTCTAGGAGTGTCTGTTTATTCCCATTAACTCTTCAGAAAGGTAAGGTGACCAGTGGAGGTAAATTAAAAAAATAAATGTCACACCCCATCATCAAGAGGTGCAAAAGGGATGATCATTGGCTGGTTAGCCTCACTTGACCCCGGGAAAGTGATGGAACAAATAACCCTAGAAACTATTTCCAAACATATTAATGACAGTAAGGTTACTGGGAGTAGTCAGCATGGACTTCTGAAGGGGAATTCATGCCTGACCAACCTGATAGCCATGATAAGATGATGCTGACTCCCATTAACATTTCATAGATACACTGACAAAGTATGGACCAAATAACAGGGCAGTAAAGAAGACAGAGCCGGACTCTTCTCAGTTGTGCTCATTGAAAGGACAACAGGCAAAAAGCAAAAACTGATATGCAGGGAAATTAATTTTAGGCATAACAAATTTTTTTTTTACTATGATGGTGGTCAAACACTGCAGCAGGTTGCCCGCAGAGGCTGTCAAGCTTCAATCCTTGCAGACACTCAAAACATGACTGGACACAGTGCTAGGCAGCCTGCTCTAGTTAATTCTAGAATCATAGAATCATAGAACCTTTTAGGTTAGAAAAGACCTTTGAGATCATCAAGTCCAGCTATTAATCTAACACTGCTACTACCACCGGTAAACCATGTCCCTAAGCACCATGTCTACACATCTCTCAAATACCTCCAGGGATGGTGAATCCATCACTTCCCTGGGGAGTCTGTTCCAATGCTAGGTAATCCTTTTCCATGAAAATTTTTTCCTAATATCCAATCTAAACCTCCCCTGGCACAACCTGAGGCCATTTCTTCTCATCCTATTGCTTGTTAATTGGGAGAAGAGACCAACACCCATCTCTCTGCAACCTCCTTTCAGGTAGTCGTAGAGAGCGATAAGGTCTCACCTGAGCTTCTCCTTCTCCAGTCTAAACAACCCCAGCTCCTTCCGCCACCCCTCACAGGACTTGTGCTCTAGACCCTTCCCCAGCTCCGTTGCCCTTCTCTGGACATGCTCCAGCACCTCAGTGTCTTTCTTGTAGTGACGGGCCCAAAACTGAACACAGAATTCAAGATGGAGCCTCACCAGTGCCCAGTATAGGGGGACAATCACTTCCCTAGTCCTGCTGGCCTGGCTGTTCCTATTGCAGACCAGGATGCCATTGGCCATCCTGGCCACCTGGGCACACTGCTGGATGATATTCAACCTTTAAGCAGGGAGGCTGGGCTAGAGGATTTTGGTGGGTCGTCTTTGGCTAGCTGCTAGATGCCTACTCAGTTGTTCTCTTACTCCCATTCCTCAACAGCACAGGGAAACAAAATATGAAGAAAAGATTGTGGGTGGAGATAAAGACAGGGGGATCCCTTACCAGTTCCTGTCATGGGCAAAAGAGACTTTACTGGGAGAAAATTGATTGTATCGGGTTTGTGTGGCAAAGTTTTGTT
>NW_010233964.1:3658-19047 GCF_000690775.1 Eurypyga helias | reverse complement strand
CCCCTGCCACGGGCCAAGGCTGATCTCACCGGCAGCAGTGGTAGCACTGCTGTGATAACATGTTTAAGAAGTGGAAAAAGTTGCTGTGCAACAGCAATTGCAGATGGTGAGAGGAGTGAGAATATGTGAGAGAAATAACTCTGCAAATGTCAGCGTCAGTGAAGAAGGGGGAGGAGGTAATTCAGGTGCTGGAGCAGAGACCCACCTGCAGCCTGGGGGAGGACCCCACGCTGGGCCAGGTGGATGCCTGAAGGAGTCTGTGACCCCATGGGAAGCCCATGCTGGAGCAGGCTCCTGGCAGGATCTGGAGAGAGGAGCCCAGACTGAAGCAGGCTGCTTCTGAAGGACTGCACCCCACAGGAGAGTCCCACACTGGAGCAGTTAATGAAGAACTGTAGTCCATGAGAAGGACTCATTGACGTCAGAGAAGTTTTTGGAGTTCTGTCTCCCATGGGAGGGACCCCACGCTGGAGCAGGGGCAGAGTGTGAGGAATCCTCCCACTGAGGAGGAAGGAGCAGCACAGACAGCGTGTGATGAACTGACCCCAGTGCCCATTCCCTGTCCCCCTGCACTGCTGGCACGAACGAGGTAGAGAAATGGGGAGCAAAGCCAAGCCTGGGAAGAAGGGAGGTGTTGGGGGAAGGTGTTCTTAAGATTTAGTTTTCTTTCTCATCATCCTACTCTGATTAGATTTGTAATAAATTAAATTTATTTTCACAAGTATAGTCTGTTTTGCCTGTGATGGTAATTGCTGAGCAATCTCACTGTCCTTTTCTTGACCCATGAGCCTTTTTGTTATATTTTCTCTCCCCTGTCCAGCTGAGGAGGGCAGTAACAGAGCAGCTTTGGTGGGTACCTGGCATCGAGCCAGGGTCAACCCACCATATTAATTTAATTTACTGAAAATGAAAGATTTGTGTAGTAAGAAATACAGACAAATACTAAAACACCTTCACTAAACACACCTGCTGCTGCTGCTCCCTTGGTTTCCTCCTCCTTGGCCTGTGCCATCTTTGGCCCTTTCTGAAACCTGTTTTCCTCCCAGCACACCCAGCTTGGCTGAGGGGCTCAGCTGTGTCCTACATCGGGGTCGCTGGAGCCATCTGGGACCTGCCGGGATAGGCTGTGTCCAGCACAGAGCAGCCCCAGCTCCTCCTCTGCCCTGCAGCCCCTGCCAGCGCCTGTGCACATAAGCACAACAATCTCCAGAGGTCCCTTCCAAACTCAACTATTCCATGATTCGGTGGTTTTGTGCTATGGTAGCTGATGCCGCACATGGAGGTGCCAAGTTCCTGTCTGCTCCCTTATTGTGGTTTGCCTATTGAGCCAGGGCGTTGTTCTCCCCTACTCCTGCAGAACCCACAGTTTCCAGCAGATACACCTATGGCCAGTTCACTCCAAGTAGCTTACAGATTCTCAGCTGCTCATGAAATGTAAATAATTTTCATTTGCTTGAACCAGAGGCAAATTTCTTTTCTCTCCAGTTTAAAGCAAATCCTTCAATACAATTTTCATTTTCATAACAGAAAATGAGAAAACAATTACTGCTGCACAGCTCTTTCTTGCTCTTACTTTTCTATTGTCTGCAAAAATGTCTGAAAATTCCTTTTCTTTCCCAGTATATACTAATAAAAGGATCTGTGTTAATGTCAAGGCAGAAATGCAATTTTCTGTTCTTCTAGAAAGCATGGTTTTCATTTACTAATCTACCAATGACTGACCCAAATGAAACTGTAAATTGCAAGTGTGATGTGATATGTTTCAAAAATCCAAAGATACCAAACACATGAAAATGTTGTTTGCTTATTTGTTTATCAAAAAACAACATGCAGCCGGAGGACAGCCGAATTATGGGAATAGACTTCTGAGTCTTTCTCCAGGTTATTTGTTTCAGCTCCACTGTAGTGGAATCAAACCAATGCTGTCATTGTCTGCAAGCTCTGCACCCAGGAGTGTTTAAAAAAAAAAAAAAGAAAGAGAGTAACAAGTGGAGGGCAATGCCTTGAATTCTTCCTGGCTGTGAACATGTGCAATATATTTTGGTTTCTTTATTTTAAAAAGAATGACTTCTGAAGTACCAGGTTAAGATCATGAGATCTGGAGTGTTTATCACTGACAGGTGTTGGCCAGGAAGAGAGAGAGACACATTAACATCTCACAGACATGACTCAGTTTGTGCACAGTACTATTGACAGTATGTCTAAGAGAGAATAGAAATCAAAGATCAAGTTGAGTATATGTGAGGCTAAAAAGAGTTTGTTCATGCCTGAAGTTAATACAGAATTTTCTTGCTTGTCCCTAGAAGAGATCACTGAGCAGGAGAGTTTAACTAGATTTTAATTTAACAAAGTTTTTTTTCTTCTCAAGGCACAGAGCAAAGGCAGACTCCCATGAAGTGAAAGAAACTTGAATAATTTCTTCTGTTTCATGATGCCCTCTCCAGGGAACCTGCCCTCATGTCTCCCATAGCCTACATCATTTTGAGACCACGGCTTCCGGATGCACAGAAAGACACATCAAGAAAAATACTAATTCCCATTGAGCCTAGGTAGAAAATAGCACCCTCTGTTCTCAATAGCAGACCTGGCTACATGGACCAGCCCCTGCAGCATCTAAGCTTCAGTAATGACAGTCACAACAACGATGAAAAGCTGCCTGCTAGAACTTCAGTCGGTACAGGCTGCAGGAGCCCATCTCGCTTTGTCTCATGGGTCACCTCCTCTACACAAATTTCTGCCCCTTTCCCAGCTGCCCGGCAGCTGCAGGGTCCGTTCAGTGTCTCCAGAGCTGAGTTTGTGCTTGACATTCCAGTGGGGCTTGTTGCTTCTGAGCAGTCACTTAGGCTAAAACTAAACTGAATCTCAAAGTGACAAGATAGCACTAGACACACCAGTGAACTAGAAATAAGTGGAAAGGTCAGTAAAATATGCTTCTGCTGAATCAGAATGTCTCTTATTAACGGGTACATGAAAATGGAGCAATTGTTAATGCTTTGCCATTGCACAATATATTCTACTGAATTTCTTATCTCGTGAGCACATTGAATAGACATTTGAGGTGGGGGTGCACCCAAAGGCCCATCCTCAGCAAATATAAAATAAAGGAAAAGTACAAATAAAAAATGACCCAAAACCAAAAGACGTAAAAGTTTCTTAAAAATCCTTGGAGTTCTCTTTTTTTTTTTAAACTTCAAATCATAACGTTTAGGAGCAACATTTTGCAAATTTCCTGTGTCCTAGAAGCATTCTTAATGGAGCACTGAAATGTTCTTTTGAACATGCACCAGGTGCCAGACTTTTAAAATCAGATCATTTCAATTACTACTGCATTTTCCCCTTTTTCTTACTGCAGCACAGACATCATTTGAAGAGACAATATTTTATGTACTGACCCACTTAGAGACAATGACATGCAACTTTTGAAGCTGGTATTCTGACACGGCACATATCTGCAAGTGTTGGTATCTATTCTAATAGCTTTCCACATCTACTGAAATCAATGGAAATGGGAAAAAAAGGCAAGGCTGAATGTGATAAAATGCCTCTGGAAGCACAATACTCAGTGTGCTATTGTGCTCCATCCCTTAACACAATAGTTAATGCCAATGGCTATGCATGCTGCCGAAATAATTGTGAACAAGGCTGGAATGATTTATCAGGAAAATTGCCTTAATGAGGTGGTGACTAAACCAGGACTTGGGTTTACCCTCCATTCCTTGGTACATCTTAAGTCTTCCTAGAGGCACCCCTTCTTTGTGTCTCACTTTTCCACCTGGAACCTGGATCACAGCACAGGCCTACCCTTTGGAGCGATGACTCCAAAGTTTCCAAAAATTGATGTAATGGTGGAGTTGGGAAAACACATATCACAATTAGGAAGGGGTCGGAGCGGGGGGTGTAGCAGGTATACCGTAATTCTTCATCAGGTGCTTCCAACCTTGCAGTAAGGAAGGGATTCTTCTGAGAAATCTTTAGCTGCCCAGCTGGAAGCACAACTGCTGCACTGTTTGTCTGGGGGTGACATTCAGGCTAGCGGCTGTCAGAAGCTCTGCTAGTTGCTTAGACAGCACTTGAGATGTGAAAGATGCCCAAGCACTGAATCATGCCACAATTATAACAAGCTGCTGAACTGTTCCAGAAAACATTTCCATTTCAAACCTTCAGCTTTAAATATTTGGAGTAAATTTTGCTCTAACAAGCTTGTTCGTCTAACAGGCTGGAAAATCTAGTAGAAACTGCCAATTTGTACACATTTGCCACTAATAAGCTTCTCGGACACTGTGGAGCTTTCTACAGCTCTGTAGCCATTCATCTGGGGATGGACATTAGATCCATCTCAGCCAGCCTCAGAACTATGGTAAGTATTGTGGATTGTAATGGCTAGCAGAATTGTCAGTATCCAAAAGTTCATTGTGCTAGGGCTGTCCAAAACCAGCCAGAAAGATGTGCCCTCTCCCAAAAAGACAGTCTTTGTGTATGGAATGAAAAGTCACCATGTGGTGTGTGTCTGGCAGCATACAGGAGGTGGACGAATAGAGTCAGAGCCAGATGTTGGTGGATGAGTGTCCCCAGTGAAAGGGCAGTAGGAGCACAGGCTTCAAGATGCACCTCAGTGGAGTGGATGAAAAAATTTAGAGAATCTGCTGGTTTTATTCAGGAAAGAGTTCATTTTCTTCTCAGTACCTAGTATGAAGGTAGGTTTCTGGATTTACCCTGAGAAAAGTACTGATGAAGTGTCTTTTCAGCTGGTGCTGGGGAGTGCTTGCACCAATTCAAGGTCTGTCTCAGCTTTTGGTACTGCAGCTGCGTTCCCAACTTTCTTGCCCCAGGCAGTGTGGGGGACATGCAGTTCAGACAGCTGACCCACACTGACCAAAGGAGTATTTCATTCCATCGCACATCACGCTTGGTACATAAGCAGGGAGTGGGCTCAGGGGCCATAACTCTTTTGTTAACTCTTTTGGTAGCTCCTTAGCTCCTTTGTTTTCTCCTTTGCTGGCTCATTCATTAGTGAGTTGGTGGGTCAGTTGGCTTTCCTGGTCATGATGTCGCTCGTGGGGCTCCATCGGACTCTGCTGCGATCATTCCCAGGCTTTGACTCTCACTACTCAGGACCTGGCTGTGTATTGGTTGGTGGAATAGTTCTTAACTCAATTTTATGAGCTTCCTTGTCTTTTGCTTCAGTTCTCGTCTTCCACTGGAGGTGTGTGAGCATCTGCGTGGTACTTTACTGCTAGCCGAGGTTAGACCATGACAAAGACCTAGATTGCTAATTCATTAATAATCTTTATTTCAGGTTCCCAAGAAAATGTCAGTCTCTGCATTCTCTACTGTGGTCTCTTTGATGTGTGGTTACGTCTGCACATGAAATCTGTCCAGTAGGGCCAGAGCTGATCTCTGGCTAGAAGATGGCTGCACAGCCATGTGAGTTTCCCAAGATGGGTCCTGTTGGGATAGGAATATTATTTCCTCAGATCCATGAGAGAGTGCTACAAGTTAGACAAACCCTTTTTTTCCCCCCCTTTACGCAAGGTGAGTTCCTCATTCGCTGGTAGAAGGAAATGATTTGCTCAGTGATTTGATGCTTCCTGACTGTTTTGCTACTTTGTGGACTTAAGGTGAAATTTTCATCCAAGCTGTTCCACTTCAACACAAGGAAAAGCTCTACAGAACAGGACTTTGAAAAGCAGTATTGTCTCCATTTTTTGCAGTTTCCATTTCAAGCCATTGGGGTCTCAGGAACTAATGCCGCCTGTCACTGCAAAATGCTGTCCTCCCATTGCTGCAGACAGAAGCAGAAACAAAGGATGTTGCTCCATTCTGCCTTCTGATAAATCATAGAATGGTTTGGGTTGGAAGGGACCTTAAAGATCATCTAGTTCCAAGCCCCCTGCCATGGGCAGGGACACCTTCCACTAGACCAGGTTGCTCAAAGCCTCGTCCAGCCTGGCCTTGAACACTTCCAGGGATGGGGCATCCACAACTTAAAACGTTATTTACCCAATTGTGTGCTTCTACGGACAGGGGAAAAAAAACCCCAACAACAACAACAACAACAAAAAAACCCACAACAAAAACCACACAAACAGAAGGGGGATGACCACATCACTTTCATCCTGGTAGTCCTTGATCAAAAGTCTTATGTTTAACAATGTTTTAAGGTTAACCCAAAGTCAGCAACCAGTTTATCAGTACCTAGTCATTTATTGAACATGGGATCAATTTGATGACCCCAGAAATTATTACTTTATTTTTGATCTAGTTTGATTAAACTTACTTAAGGATGACGAGAATGGAAATTAATAAAGCTAGTGTTCCAGAGGGTACTCTGTAGTACTAAATAATTTTTCAGCATAGCAGTAAAAGTACTTTTAATCTATCCTTAAAGTCATTAAAACAAAATGCAAGACCTTCAATTGTTTTTATGTACTTTATTTCTCTACATTGTTTTTGTGCTTTGTAATATCATGGTTTGTTAACTAAATATGGTCAAAAAAGCAAAAGCTAACGCTTGAAATTCTTCAGATGGATTAAAGATAATGAGAGTTTTAGATGTATTTTCTTTTTAATTGCCTTTTGAACTGAATTTTGAATTTAGGATTTTGATCCTTTTTTGTTTCAATATTTAATTTTTCCCATGACAAGGAAGAACTATCATTCTCAAGAATTCACAGGACTCCAGCAGACAGGGCTTCTGTTACCAAGAACCCAATAAGGTGAGAGTACAAATGGTGTCAGAACTGTGGTGGGCAAACTTTTCTACCAGTGGAGGATCCACACCTCCGTAACCTGAGTGTCCCATGATGTAAAAAAAGAGAATTTCACAAGATGCTGACTATTGAAAGGAAGTCATCCCCATATTCAGAAATGGCCTTATTCCAGTTGATCACCAATGTTTGCTTTATTTCTATATGAATGTAACTGTAAATGGTAAACACATGTGCCTTATGTTGTATCCCTGTTTTTGTAATACATTTGAGGAGATTTAGTAATTGCAGTTGGGTGAATCTTTGCTGGTGCTAGGCCTTAGCTCTAAAGTGGTGTTGAGAAGTGGCTTAAAGCCTTAGTTATATTGGGACCCTGGATTTGTTCATTATAACTATGAATTAAACTCCACAGTTTCTATTAAAACTTGAGAGTAAATTGCCATGTTGCTTCAAAACTGCTAAAATGTAATCTCATCTAGGTGCAAGGACTGCTTGTCCACTGCCTGACAGCTCTGCTTTGCAGATTGGTTTGGACTTGTCCATTTTCTCTCCTGCTTAGCATCATTTCTCCACTGACAGCCACTCGGATGTGCGCTCCCATCGTTCTGTCACCTTACCAGACAACAAACATTTGCATCAGTCACTGCGCTGAAAGACTGATAATGTGGCATCTTATTTTAACTCTGTAGGGAATACTAGGTAAATGGGTTGCCTTTCAGTGTCATTGATTGTTCTCTGAGCTATTTCTGTCAAAGGAAAAGGGTTTTGATTCCCCTTTAGGACATTCTGAGGTTAGAATCCAGTGACCAGGATGAAGACCATGAACCTCCACCTGCGCTCTCCCATGAAGAACAAATTTCAGGATTCATCCTCTTAGTTTTAAATGCCTGCAGGAAAATAGCATCAAAATTATTTTCCTACCACCCATAACAGCTAGTTTGAAACCTATGTGTTTCTATTGTGGACTTCCTTTTCTCCATGGTGGTTGTATCGCTAGAGGTCAATTTGGTATTTCACCACAGAGATGACGAGCTCCACAGTCTGAAAATACAGAGGCATGACTGGGGCAGACTACTTGCAGCCCTACTCCTGCTTGTCACAGTCCTGTCACGTGCAGTGTGTTTGTCCTTGCCTATGCAGCCACGTGTCCCTGCATCCCAGCCCTTGGCGACCCATGATCTTGTTCTTAAAGAAAATCCTTAGTTTCAGTCTCATCTCTGAAGTTCATATTTTCTGAGGGTTTATTAAGATCCCTTAAATACTTTACTTCATTTGAATTGAATAAAACACCACAGGACTAGTAAATGCCAGAAAATACTGTGGGACTAGCGTGACAGTTCACTTGTATTTCCAAAAATTGTCACAGAAATTCTGCATTTTTTTCTTCATGGATTTTTTTTTTTTTTTAAGTGCCATCAGAAAAGGCCAGGCATGCAGGGTGAGGAACACAAGTGTCAGAAAAGAGAAACATCTTTCTCATTTGAATTCCACCTCAAAAACTCGTCTACACTTTACCAGCAATTCAATCCCAAGGGTTAGGCAGTTTCTGTACCGTGCTGCTGTCTGTAACAGTGACCATCACAGTGCCACAGAAACACGGGTTTCTGTCCCTGACTATAACATCTATAGCTTTTGCCAGCAAGTTTAAATGATTTAGGGCACTCACTACCTCCTGTGGTGTGTCGATCTTGCTGGAGGAAATTTTTTTTCCTGATACAATCAACACAGCTGGCTATTTTACTAGCTGCTTTTACCACAAAGACATGGGGAACAGGACAGTAGATTGCAAAGGTTTCTTCTGAGAGGGACATTTGGGAGGTCCAGAGAAGCTGGGATCAGGACAAGTGATGCAAGAAATGCACCCCCAATTCTTTCTCTGTTCTCCTCTTTGAGAGAAAGCAGTCTCCAACTTGTTAGCCCTAGAAATAACCATCTAATTTACATTACACAGTATATTTTTCTTCCTATTTTTGATTCCTGATTTTAACAGCCTGTTGTTTAGAAATATTTTTTGCTACTACATTCTGAGAAAACTTGATTTGGAAGTTTCTACATGTCTGTATTTTGTCTGTTCCAGATTCCTATTACAGACAAATACAGTGTCCTGTGAAGTTATCCAAAAAGTAATTCTTTTGATAAAGCAGTCTGCAGTGTGTACTTATAAATACAGTTGGTTTAATTGCTTCTCTAACTGTATGACAGTCACAATATTGTTACAGAGCACTGGAAAACTACTCCTCTCACCGTTTTCCTTTAAACTACCTGAACAGTTCTACTGAGAAAAGTAAAAGTTTGGAAACCGGGGGTTTTCGGAGAAAGTTTTGAACCAGAGAGTTTTTTTAGAGGGTTAATGTATATTTGGAAGAGAATGGGAGATTGCTGGAGAGATCCACTGGGCATACCAGTCAGTGAGGGGTAATCCTTGCCAATTCCCAATGCTGGTTATCAGCTCACAGGAGTTTTGCACCCTGAGAGGAGACATAAACTGGTTCAGCCTGGTTCAACAGAACTGGCAAACAATGGGGCCAAAAGATGCTCCTGTGCTACGATGAGGTAGTGTGTCTTGCTCCTTGACAGGTCTTGCAAGGAACTTTGAAGCAGTACGGGCAAAAGTGCCTTGAGTTTAAAGCTTTTCTTTGTTCATCTGTTATGTCTTTTCCAAATACAATGCTTTTTCTCTAAATAAACAACATTTTGCTTTGCTAAGCTGAATTATCACAGGTTAAGCCCTGTTCTTCTCCCTGAGGAGAAGTGGTGTAGCAGGGCTTGAAGCAAGCCTGAAGAATGGCAATAAATTGTGAGACCTGGAGTCACAGTCACAATCCTAGAGGGAAACCCAACTCCTTAAGAATAATTCAGAAAAAGTTCTGCAAGCCCTGTGTTCTGCATGAGCCCTCAGAGGGACCAGGCACTGTTCTTCTTCCCCATGTGACAAACACAGCAGAGCAGGTCCAGAATCACCCTTGGCTTCATTGGAGCCAGCTCTGCTCACAGGAAACAAATTTAACAAAATCACACCTTAAATTTGAAATGAGTGCAGTCTTTATTCAAGCAAAAATATGAATGTAAGCTGAACTGTAAGGGCACCGTTAGTCCACCAACTTCAGTGAACTGCATATACTTCAGCTTTACCTACAGGTTTTATGAAAGGAAAAGAGGAACTTACCAAGCATTTTATGTCCAAAATGTCATGCTGTTTTCCAGTTCAGTGAAAAGAAAACACCCTGACTTAACAGAGACGTTGCCTGAACAAGCAATGCATAAAACCAACACAAGGCTATGGAGTGCATGGAAAATTATATTATTCCATGCTGTACCTTGGCTTTCTCTTTTAAATGATGATTGATGGGAAGGTCAGTGGCTTGATATCAAAGACAGCAGCTCATAAGATCAGACAGAAATTATGATTGTGTATTAGTGGCTGGTTATTATTCAAAAACAAAGCCTAAAACACATTGGTTACCTCTTCATCAGACACACTCATGGGTATTCTTTTATGATTGTTCCATTTTCTGAGTCTCACAAAACAATTTAAAGTTAAGCAGAGCAGAGCTTATTCTGCTTCAGATATCAAGGGAATTTACATAATGACTAATTTAAAAGCACGCGCACAAATTAACTAAATTCACACGTAAAGGAATATGCTTCAAAAGTTAGCACATTTTTTGCTGGCAGGGATTCAAAGGATAATTAAAAAACCTCAACCCTCTTGCTGATCCTCAATCGAGAAAATGTATAAGTAGGTTTATAGAACAAAAGGCAAAGGCCCTGCTCTTGGCATCCTGTCTAGACAAGGAGTTGACCTTATTTAAACTGGTGCACTGGGGGGCATCTCCCGGGACTCGAAGTCTATGAAAGCAAAAGGTCTAATTGCTTGAGATCAAATCTGAGATGTCTGAATCATAGTGTCCAATAGAAAAGGTGTCCAAAATCTGTATGTGCTTTGGGAATATTTTCAAAGAGGGAATAATAGTGAAGAATGAGGGGGGAGGCTGCTTAAACAGGAGTCTGCAATTGCTGCCTCTGTTGCTCAAGCCTGCTTATTCTTCTTGTGCTGTGCTAGAGCAAATCTTTGCAGACTTGTGTTGTGAGCCATGCTGGGGAACTAAGCTAGTTGAAAGATAAGATTTTTTTCTTGGGTTGTTTTCCAGACAGATCAGTTACACAGTTTGATTTGCTGTTGGACCACCAAACGGTCTCACATCGGCACAGCCTGAAGAATGATTCTAGGACAGGAAAGAATAGCAAAGAAATCAAAGTGCAATTATCCCTATACTGACCATTGAATACATCATTCATGTAATCCCATGCTGAGAAATACGTTTATATAGAAATGTGATGTCTCCTTGTTGCTCAAGCTGACAGGTAACTATTGTAATAGGCTGCTGAAGGGTCTAGTTCCTTCCTTCTCCCCAACACAAATGTGAAGACCAAGATGATCAGCAAAGTGCCAGAAAAGGGGAGACACTTAAAAAATTCTGCCAAAGTTACCTCATACTTCAAGAGTTGCCTAATTGACTTGTTTAATTTGATGAGCCTAAACCCATGATCAAATTGGCTATCATCTATTTTTCGCTAATATTTTTATAATTCTTATTTGCATGACATAGTTCATTTAGTGTAAATTATGATTTAAAAAAATATTTGTGATTGTGGGAAGGTGTAAAATTATCTTTTTATGCTTTTTCACTGCATCTTTTAGTCTGTATTTCAAAATCAGATGTAGATTATGATTGTAAGGAAAAGAAAATGTTTATTACAAGGATTTGAGCTTCTTATAATTATTCTCTGCTGTGTTTTGAGATACAGTTAACCCTCTTGATGAAAGCCCAAGTCTTAGGATGATCTATACTACCACAGTGAAGATACATATCAATAAGAGAAGTAATAAAAACTTGACTTGTGGAAAGTCTGGATGTTTTGACTCAGCAAAAAACTGCAGCACACAATTTGAAAATAAGATACATTTTAATATCTTGAAAAGTAATTTATGGCACAAAGCGAGCACTAAAGCAGTGTGTGTGTGTGTATATGTATATGAAAGTAGCCTGCTTATATCGCAAGTCTTGCAGCTATTTCAGATTAAGTCTTGAGAAAATCTGAGTGATTGTTTTAATCAGTATTTCTTGAGACAACATTATTCTCTGTGGGTTAAGTAGTAACAGGAAAGTTCCAAAAACATGAAAGTTTTGATTTTAGGCTACCACACCCTGCTTTTGTACCATAAATCCCATTAATGTGGGATTGTGGATGAATTAAATTTTTTAGTCATAGAATTATAGAATGGTTTGGGTTGGAAGGGACCTTAAAGATCATCTAGTTCCAACCTCCCTGCCATGGGCAGGGACACCTTCCACTAGACCAGGTTGCTCAAAGCCTCATCCAGCCTGGCCTTGAACACTTCCAGGGAGAGGCATCCACAGCTTCTCTGGGCAACCTGTTCCAGTGCCTCCCCACCCTCTATATGAAGAAAGAATCTAGGCAGAACCCTCCAGCTTCTGCAGAGTTTATTAGATCCACTTCTGACACTTGTTCCAGACTTTTGAGTTTTACCTTCTTTTGGAGATGTATCACCTGACTTGGCATCTTCAGTAATATTCTTTCTTTAAAATCACTTCTTTGAAAGCCTGACCTTTTCCTGGTGTTTATCCTGCGCATCCATGTTGCTGCCTTATTCTACTTATATGGTTGAAATATGAAATTTTTCTTACATGGGAGATTGCTCCCTTGACAATCAAAGAGCATTAGCATTAATGCCCACCCTCTGGGAAGCGAAACACCCACTGATTTCAGAGACGTCAGTTTAATTCTGTGCCCTCTCACAGACAGTGGGACCATTTTCCCCTGCAAACAGGCATTGGAGTACTCCCCTAACCACTGAAATAGCAGGATTAAAAAATCCACCCAATCCTTCTTTCAGGTTTTGTTCTCTAATTGAATAGGAGGTGGAGTGCTCTGGGACCAGAGATTTACCTCTGCTTGCCATAAGACAAATCTCAGACCTGTTAGTGACAAACACCTTTTATTCAAGTGCTGTTTGCTGCAATGGGGCACAGAGCGGCAGTTGCGGGTTAGACTATGCCAGGTCTGTATTTGCTGAGATCACCGCCCCTGCTCTCCCACCTACGTTATATCCTCTTTTTCTCTGCCCTGGCTGCTGTCTTGGCTTTGCATGCCCTGGGGGAGAGCTGTTTCATACATCCTTGTATCATTTACAGCGTAGCTGGACCCTTCCAGTGGCTGAAGTCCTTGGGGGCTCTACACCACATGATTTGGAGCCTCCAGCTGAGATGTTTAAATCCAAAAGCTTTTTTCCCTTGACTATGTGAGCAGTCAGGGGAGGAAGAGGAGCTTTTGCCTTTCCAGGCTTATTTAGGCACATAAATTGAGCTCTTGGCTGAATTGCCCTCACTCTCCATTGACCACATAGGGAGCCTCATGAGACCTATGTCCTGCCTCAGGCATCAAACATCAGATGACTACAAATCGTCTTTGTGCACTATCATGAATGCAGATTTTTTTTTCCTTTCCAGCTTTATTTATAGCCTTAATCATTTCAGTTATTGTTTTTGTAGTTTCTATGACCTCTCTTTTTGACAGCAAGATGCAATTTCAGTTTGCCTTTTTTTTTTTTTTTATCTTGGCTATCTAGGCTAGTTTTCTTATTCTAATAATAATTCACATCAGAGAGCCTTCATCCACACTTTCCAATCCACTTTGCAATATGCTCTTAACTACATCCTCCAAGGCTCCTATGAAGTAGGAAGGGAACTCATAAGGCCAACAGTGAGATGATCCCACTGAAATTACCTATATCTGAGTTGGAAAGTGGTTTTTGTTAAATGAAAACACTGTGAAGCTACAATTTTACTGAAATCCTGACAACTTAAAAAAGGTCAGTGGAGTAAAAAGTGATTTTAAGCTGAGATTGCTGTGAAAGTCAGGTTATAGTTAATGCTAATCTGGAGAAGTAGAATTAACCTCTTTTTGCTTATAGAAATGTTGTGGGACCTTCACTGACTGAAGAGCCCAATTCTTGTTTGCTGGCTGGTCAGCAAATTGTCTGCAGACGGGATTCCATATGGTATCTCATATGTCCAGGCTGTCCCCAGCTTTTAGTCTGCTTGTCTGTTATTTTCTTAGGGATTGTCCGTTCCAGGAGGAACCTGGAACCTTCTATCTTTTTTCCCTGGCAAATGATATAACAACATCATTCTTCTTTAGCTTAGTCATTTTACTTGAGAAACAAGAGCAGATTTGATCTGTTAAAAGAAATGTGTGATTCATATCATTGTGTTCTGGGTAGGATGCATTTAATATTTGTATTTAAGGCCCAACCAATGCCAATTATCTTCTTTTTTGCAAAGTAGGGGCTTACATCCTTTACATTTTTACATCCTTTAAAGTATGCTTGCAAAACGTATTTAAAAAGTACTCAGCTTCCAGTGTACATAAAACAAAAATGAAAATTTATTATTTTTCAATGTATTTTATTAAAATATGAAGACAATAAAATTGCTGCATTACGTAGATTTCCGTGAGCATCAAAGGCAAGAAAATGAAACCTCCTAGATGCATCAGAATTTTTTTTTTGATCTTCCTAGAGTTCCTACTTTGTCTTACAGTTTTCTATTATTTTTAGAATAAAATTTAGAAAGAGTTCTCTGGCATATAGCTTCTAATTCAGTAATTATTAGAAGCCAATTTCTGTTCATGCAAATCTTTACATGAATAAGACATTAACTACCTTATTCTGATCACTGACAGCTTTGGGGGCAGCATAGACCTTACATCAGACCTTGTCCTTTAGCTCTACAAAACCAACCCAAAATTCTGAATATTTTACAAACCATTAATTTATTACATTAAAATGCCACAGTTTGACTTTCCTTCTGGTTTAAAAATCTCTAATGATATAAGAGTTAGAAATGGAAGTCTATAATTTGAGAGACCTGCTCTGGTTTTTTCAGAGTTAAAGCTGTTAATTGTAATGACTACAGTAAATTTTAACTTCCTTCAGACCTGTAGAATTAGTGTTTCAATAAGAATAAGAGATGGTTCTTACTTTCTTATTATTAATTTTATTATTTACCAAGTGTAACTGCCAAAAAGGTGTACTTTATAATGGCTCAGTTTCATGGTATGATATGCAAAATCGGTTAGTTTGTGATGGCAATAGGATAATTTCAGCACCAAGTTCCATTTGCAGTTCACTTGAAGTATCTTTTTATGCCTGCAAATCCTGGCATTATTCAAGAAAGAGGGTCATTTTCAAATAGTGTTTTCTTTCAAAGATGTATTTGAAAACTGCACAATGATACTTTGATACTTCAGTATTCTGATTTTTTCTTTTAAATACTTTTTTATTGGTCAAAAAGAAATATATGTTTTTAATATTAGGAGAGCGAAGCTGAAACAAGACATGCTTGATTGAGGGAAGCTGTCAACATTTTAAAATTTTTCATTTGCATAAGTTCCATGGTCTTGAATTTTATTATCGATATGTGATGGGAAAAAAATATCAGAATCTCAACAATCAGTTACAAGATGGTAAAAACAGCCAACCTGTCAGACTGTGAATTGAACTGACAGTTAGAAGTAAGGAAAGGTTGGCCAGGTGAGGGTTATTGATGAGATACACTTAATCTGTGAAAGTATAATAAATGTGTAATATTATCTATC
>NW_010233964.1:0-3624 GCF_000690775.1 Eurypyga helias | reverse complement strand
TGTAATATTATATATCTCATACATTCCGTTTTAAAGGAGAACTGTAGTTTAATTTAAACAATCAACAATGAATTCCTCCTCTCCTTTTTCCCTTCCAAAATTTACAGGAGTTAAATAAAACTAGAGTCTTCCTTTGAACATTTTAAAGATTTTACTACTCTTGGACTGCCTGGATGCTTGCTTTTATTAATATTTTATCCCACCTCTTCCCCTGAATTACATTTTTTGTGGCAATGCTCTAATTAAAGGAAGTTGAGAAGTAGAATTGTTCTTCAAATCTTCAATGAACTAAAACTGCTTTTGGTGCTGTCAACTTGAGACTGGATGGTTTACTCTTGCGGTTTAATTTATATCAATTATAATGACCATTCTGCGAGTATAACACTGGTAAATGTTAAGCAGAAAATAACTGCTATGATTCTTCATACTCAGGTGTGTGTAGTTTGCAGAGTCTGTAATACTTGGTAGCTAAACAGATATTGTGTGATAAGAGCCACCTATTCGGCTCAGGTTGCAACATGCCATCCTTACTAGCGCCTGTATGCCCTTCTTGCATGAGACTAAAATGAAGGGAACATAAATATATCTGACAAAGTCATCAGGGATTAGAAAACAGAATCCAGCAATAAATATGGTAATTAGGCAATTTGAGACTTAAAGCACAGGGTTCTTTGAAAATGCAATTTCAGGACTGAGAACCGGCACTGAAATTTTCACCATTAAGGAGAATTATGATAGAACTGAAACTTTTTAATGACATTTAAACATTTTTTATTGGGAATTTAATAACTTTTCTGCTCATGCTAGGGAAATTTTAATGATGAAGCTATGTATAGAGAGTTTCTGTGCACACCAGTCTTCCCTTCTCCATCTGATCTCCAGCAGCTGAATTTGGCGTCTTCCAACATTCTTCCTTCTATTGCAGTATGACAGTGGGGGACTACTCAGTTATCAATGAAAATATGGAGTTTCTTGATTAAAAGTAATTTTGGACAGATAACACTATAACTAATTTCATGGATTTGATAACTTTAAATAAGTTTCGCCATTTTATAGTAAAATGTCCCTTTGTAGTATCTACATATATTTTTGTGGATGGTGTTTTCCATTATGATAACATGTTAATAGAGCTAATAGTTTGAGGGTTTGTAAGTAGGTGTTTGCTATTAAAGAAGGTATTTTAAAATTTTAAAGAAGAACTTTTAAAAAATAGGTCAAATAACTAAAGATGCCTAGTCAAAATACATGATAACAGTATGTGCTGGTTTGGGCTGAGGTAGCATTAATTTTCTTTATAGTAGCTAGTATGGGGCTGTGTTTTGGATTTGTGCTGGAAACAGTGTTGGTAACGCAGGGATGTTTTCATAATTGCTGAGCAGTGCTTGCACTGTGTCAAGGTCTTTCTTTTTTTTCACCCCACCAGTGAATAAGCTGGGTGTGTACAAGAAGTTGGGAGGGGATACAGCTGGGACAGCTGACCCACAGTGGCCAAAGGGATATTCCAGACCATGTGACACCATACTCCGTGTACACAGCTGGGGGAAGAAGGAGGAAGTAGGGGATGTTGGGAGTGATAGTGTTTGTCTTCCCAAGTAACCATTACACGTGATGGAGCCCTGCTTTCCAGAGATGACTGAGCACCTGCCAGCCGATGGGAAGTGGTGAATTAATTCCTTGATTTGCTTGGCTTGAGTCCATGGCTTTTGCTTTACCCATTAAACTGTCTTTATCTCAATCCACGAGTGGTTTTTTTTTCCTTCTCATTCTCTCCCCCATCTCACTGAAGGGGAGTAAGCAATCAACTGTGTGGTGCTTAGTTGCCAGCTGGTGTTAAACAACGACACAGCCGGGGTTTCTTTTCATCCATGACATTTTTCTGCCATATCATTTTATCCCTTCCCACTCTCCAGCCTGCCACCAGCTGCAGAACTGCTCCTCAGCCTGTGGGGAAATCTCTTGGTGTTTCAAGCAATGGCAAAGCTCAAATAGGAAACCTGTGCATGGCACTTTTGGGGAATGTATGATGGTAATTTGTTGATGAACTACAAATTCCCTAGCGCACTTGTGGGGTATATAATTGCAGACGTATATCCTTTCCATACTCCAGAGTATGAAGGGAGGACAGAGACTTTTTCAACAGTATCTGGACCAGTGTTGTTCTTAATTAGGACCCATTATAGATGACTAATAAAAACATAACTAAGCAAGCCTCACTGTAACTTGCAAAATTATTAAAACTAGCCTTCAAAGCTGAGGCAGAGGGGTGCATTTCCTCTGGGTTTGGCTGAACATATTGCAAGATGCTCCAGTGTGAGGAGCACTTGCAAATAGCTTGGCAGGGCAACTATAATCCCACAGCACTACCGTATTTTTGCAAGGACCTCTGCCTCATATGTTAAATGCAGGTATTCACATGTATGTACAAGTGTGCTGTGCTGTGCTACTTTTGAAAATGTGCAATTAAAGATGACCACTCTTACACATTCTTACATCTTAAGATGACCTAAATCTTACACAGAAAATATACAGGTACTGAAACAAATAATTCAGGCACTTTTAAACTCTTTCATCAGGGGCAGGGTAATCAATATATCTGTTACCCCAAAATATCTTTTCCTGCCATGTGGTCACAGTGCAGGAGACAGGATGGGGAGAATTTTGTGCTGGTAACAGTTAACGAATACTTTATGTATGCCTCAGAGAACAGACCCCCTTGATTTTTAAATCTCTTCTGTGTCACTTCAGCTCCCCAGACTGATCTCTATCTCTCATAAAAGGCTTTGTCATCGGATTGTGGCCAAAGCATATTTTGGCGTACGCAATGCTAACGATCTGCTACTCTGTGGATAAATAAACATTTGCATCATTGTGTGTTTAAAAACTAATCCTGAAAGGCATTAACTTGTATTTGCAAATGTCCTCCATGCCAGTCTGGGTATTCCCAGTGTCCTCAAGATGGTTTTACACTGAACTCCCTATCCTGGAATTTCACAGCATGCATGATTTCTGTCTGAGCAGCGTGATACTATCATCTCTTCTGTTCCTCTTTTTTTTTTTTTTACATTAAAAATCCCAGACTGAACCATCTCCGTGTAAATCAGCCATCCTTGCTGTCACTGCTTTTGTGCAAAGTCAACTCCAACTTAATAATGATTCCAACGGGACAGAAAATCTACAGTTGACCTGATATATTTGGATTGCTCTTTTCCATTAAAGTGCAACCCAAAACAGGCAGAACAATACAGTGACGAGAAAAAAGATTTTTGTTATGTATGCATCTCTATACAATGCACCACTATGAAATATATACATATAATACATGTATATATTGTTATGTATCTATTTAAATACATTGCAACTTCGCACCATCTCCAAAAATGGAAAGTTTATGAGCTCTGGAAGAAGGGGCAGGCAACCCAGGAGGACTAAAAGAATGTCGTGAGATTATGCAGGAAGAATACCAGAAGGGCCAAAGCCCAACTAAAACTTTATCTGGCTACTGCCATAAAAGAGAACAAAAAATGTTTCTATAAATACATTAGCAACAAAAGGAGGGCTAATGAGAATCTCCATCCTTTATTGCATGTGGGGGGACAGCGTAGTGACAAAGGATGAGGGAAAGAC
>NW_010233963.1:78334-135743 GCF_000690775.1 Eurypyga helias | reverse complement strand
CCCCCGTATCGCCGCTGGCCGTGCACCCCTGCAGGGCCCCCTCCCGGGGCACCCCCGCCCTGCTTCTTTTTCCCTGTCCCGGAGCGGGATGGGGCAGTGGGGCCCGGTGGGAGCCGGGATGCTCCGCAGGGGCCCTGGGTGCGGGTGTCGCGGTGGCGGCTCGGAGAGTTGGAGACTGAACCGGTCTGTCCCAGCCGTCACGCTTCAGGGCTTCAGCCTCGCCCCTGCCCAGTTAAAATGCAACCCTGGTGCGGAGTAAACCACTCCAGGGGGTGGGGGTGGCTGCCAGCATCCTCCCTCGAGTTCTTTTTGAAAAAAGACGGTAGGCTAAGACAGAGGAATGTGAAAAGTGAGGTGTTGGGTATCCCTGGAAACTGAACAAGATTTAACCTGGAGAATTAATCTTATAAAAATTTAGTAACAATAATGACCGTGTGCCGTATTTGTATGATATTGGAGAAAAATGCAGAAATACTTATCTTAGTGAAATCAGAATTTTAATTCTAATCGATGAAAGTCCATTTTCGCTTGAAAAGGTCGTTTGTTATTGCACTACGTGTGTGTGTTTACACATACAGCTGTTGAGACACAGTTCAGTGTAATTCTGAAAGTTATCGGGTTGTTCAAGGGAAAAAGTTTCTGTATTGGCTACAGCTTGACTCCGCAAGGTTTTATGCATTTCAGCTCATTAAAGAGTTGTTACAAAATGTTTAGAGAATGCCTGTGGGGAGAAATAACTTGAAAGCAGTGAATGGTTTTGAGTATTACCCACATCGTGCGACTGTGCCAGGCTGGTCAATGCGTTTCTTAAAGGTAAAAAAAGAAAAAAATTTTTGCTGTTTGAATTTTTATTCAGACTGCGGAATTTCACTTCACGTTGGGCCACAGGTCTGTTACATAGCTATACAGTTAGTTAATGTGATCTGCATAATAATGGCCTATAATAAAACCTGTTGTGCTCTGTTCCCTTCTCACTGTTTGCTTCATGTGTAAGTTCACTTACTGCTTTAACTCAGAGTGTGTTATTCACAAGTACTTATTTACGAATAAATTTGATTTGCGTGCCACCGTAAGTTTTCTTCTTCTGGGGAAGTGACAGCAGAACTGGCATTAGAACCATCTGTCGGGGGGCTTAGAAGGGTAATATTGCATTACATTTTACTTTGAAAATTTACAGTTAAAAGGGACTCTGATAATACTGAGTTATTCTGCTTTGTCCAGGAGAGACTTCATACTTACCTGAGGTAGACAGACTCCAGTAGCACATATGTATGTGATTTATTTCTTGGGGAAGTGAGGGAGACATCTGAAATGGCCTACTGTCAATTTTGTGTTCCTCTAAGGAGGAGTATTTTGTCACTTTTCAATAACAGTATTGAGTCTGATAGAGCACTGGCAGGCACTCTTACTAAAATGTATGTTGAATAGAAATATAATGGTGGTGTGAGTATACACATACATATGACCTGCTGTTTGGCACGTTGCTGTAAGGGTCCTCACCTAACCTTGCTTTCTGAGGTGAGCTGATTATTTACATGACTGAAGAAGCTGAGTAGGGCATTCCTAATACTACCTATTTGCAGCATAATTATTTGGCCTTGCAAGGCCAAACTCAAGCATTTATAAAATAATTAAATTGCCAAGCAACTTCATTATACACTGAGCACTGTTCACCTTTGTGGAGAATTATGCCTTGGGGCCAAAATTTGAAAAGATAATCTCTGACTTGAGAAAATATTTCTTCCATTTGCATGATTGTCTTAGAGTAAGTTGGCATACGACATATCAGTAACAGGTCTAAAATTTAAGTGTCAGGTTACTTGACAAACTTTGACTTATTTAGTCCCATTTTGATGGTGTGGTTTTTTTTGTTACTTGATCCTGAATAGTTTAATTATTTTTTCACTTTAATGTATTTATAGTAGGATGATACCTAAAGTGCTTGTCAGATTAAGACTCTGCTCTGTTGCATTTTATGTGGACATGTACTTTGGCAGTTCCTTTCAGATTATTCAGTGCTTTTCAACGACTTTCTTTTAAATATTTTTGAGATGCATTAAATTATATTTTTTTTGTTTGCAGGAGGTACGTAAAAAGGCATCCTTTAAAGGCTGAATTAGGAAAAAAAGTCCACCAAATATTTCTCTCATGGTTCTCTTTTTTTTTTTAAAGATATTTTGCCAGCCTTTTTTTTCTTTCTTTAAAAGCTCAAAAACTTTCTTTGAGCTTCCCAATTAAAGACAGAAATGAATCTCATAAACTATGAAGGTCAGCCATTTTTATTACAGTTTCTTAAATTTCTTTTATGTATAGTAAATAAAGTTGTTCGTGTAGTGTGTAGGTTTGTTCAGTTTGATATCTTTTTGCTTTAGTAAATAAAGAAGCTGATATTTATACAGTGTTAAAAATCTGCATTCCAGAAAAATGATCCCCCGTTTCAACTCAAACTTCCTCCAAAGGCAGCTAGACCTGAAAAAGAAGTTGACCCGGAATATGAAGAGAAGATGGTAAGTGCAGCTTTTTATGACGTTGTTTTGTTTGCTTGAACTGGATCAACACAGTTACAGCGAGTTGTTGCAGACTGGATGTGTCGGAAAAGAAACAAATCGAGGTTCATTTAAATGTCTAGTCCAATGTGGTGTTTCTCACATGATAGTGAAGGATATGAAAACAGAGGAAGCAGTTAGTGATAGTTCTGTTAAATACTGCCCCACACCTCCAAGTATTTTAATCTACATGATTTCTGGAGTTGGAGGCTCTGGTTTTTATGCTCAGTAGTTGTCAATGGATTTTTTTTTTTGTCTACTTGCTTTTTTACCCCTCATGTTGGTTTAGTTATCCACACATTCCTGTGGTAATGAGTTTCTATTCAGTTGATTTTATGTTGAGAACTCTCCCCTTTTGATTTTGAATCTGTCACCCCGTGAGTCCTGTCAGAAGCATCCTTAATCTACTTCTTAAATGAGAGAAATACTGAAGCTGCCAGTTTCTCATCATATAATACCATAAAGATTTTAAATGTTGATATACCCCATAATACACATGCCGTAACAATGCAAAGGAGGATCTGTCCGTGACCCAAATGAAGGGAGCTTGTAGTGCTGGAGAGAGGTAGGAGGGTAATTTCTGTATTGCAAAGAGACAGAAACCAGGAGGATGTTACTTCTTCCTCGACAACACATGTAGTAAGTTCTTGGTTGAAGTCAGTATCTGTATCTTGCTGCACTTTTTTTAAAAGCTTTAACATTGAGTGGATGCTTAATAATTACAGTAGTCTGAAAGGATTGGGCACCACAGAAGCCAGGGAAGAGCATCACTGTTACACAGAAAAATTGATACCTGTTTGTATGAATACTTAATTTTTTAGCCAAAGAGAAGAAACACAAGTAAACCTGTTCATTAAGAATGGGTTGAGTAAATAAGTAAACTTGGTTTCACAGGAATACGTGGTGAATTTACATCTTTCCTAAACTAGAATGTTAGTTCAGTTGTTCCAAGATGCAAAGGGAATCTTCGTTTCATCAGTTCTGCAGTCCTGAGCTAGACCTTTACTGTTTATCGAGGCATGCTGCTTACACCCAGCCAATAATTTTGCAGGCAAAAATGTAGAACCTTACCAGTTGTGGTTTAGCTTGCCAAAACTGTCATGTATTACTAGTTTAATATAAATCCTCAGAGTGGATTTGCTCTTATCCTGTATGAGTATGAAGATCCACACCTTTACTCTCCTGGTTTAGATTTTTTTTTCTTAAAAGTTTTACTTTATATTTACAGTTTATTTGGTTTTTTTAAGTTATTTACACAAATGATCCAATAGTGAATGCAAGGGGAAAAATAACAGTCACGTTTTTGCAGGAGTGTTTTGTAAAGATGTTTATTTGCTGGTGCACTGTTAGTAGAGATGCGTTGCCCTCATGTGGCAAGATCCTGCATTGCATGTCAGGTTCATTTTATTGCCCTTTTCTTTGGTTTGTGTTGTTGCTGTTCCTAAGTTACCTGCAGAAAAGCTTTCTGTTGTTTGTATGTTTCTTAGAAAGGTTATGGTACAGAACTGCTATTTCACTTTTGTAGTTGATACCAAGATATATAAATGAGATCACATGAAAATTGCTCTAAGCAGCAGTTACTTGATGCTTAGAAATGACAGAGAAATTGATAAAAATTATCTGACATAGCATTTGCATTTTATCGTATTTTTATTATAAATATGTAACATGCATTTTAAATATAGAGAAGGACATATGTTTTGCTGTTTATATAGCAAAGTGCATATGCCTCATTGATATGGTAAAACAGAAATGATTGAAATTTGAAATCTGACAGCAAAATGCACAAACCTCAGTGAAAGCAGTATTGAACTGCTGCATCCATTACTTTAGTCATGCTTCTAATAGCAGAGCTACCACATTGTTGTCTGGGATCAAATCCTCATGGCTCTGAGTCTGATGGAAGTTTTGCCACTGACTGGATCAAGGTTAGGATTTTATTCTTTACTTAGAATCACAACCTTAGGTTTTTTATTTATCTTTTGTAGACAGTCCTCTAAAGCATCCCTTCACAGTTGCTGGTGTGCCATGTAGACTTAAGCAATCTATATAAGTAAATGTTTTTGGGTTGTTTTACTAATCTTTGAGTTTTGAGTGGGGCTGAGTTGCTGGGATGAGGTTATCAAGTCCTGCCATGCCTTCCAGATTGCTGTGGTATTCATGAAATACCATTTGAGCTACTACATATTACACTTAGGTGCTTTAAAGGAATTCGTGCTCAGCTGTAAGCTGGAGCAGCTCGAGCTAATTCGTGATGCAGCCCTCTGAGTTAGCTCTCATTAGGCAGATGGTCTTGTCAGTCTTTGCTCATATGAGTTGGTCTCATGAGTATCTGAATTCTTTTTCTTAATAAAAATACTTTTTTTTAAATGAAGAAGGTTACTGATTTTTCTTTTTTTAATTCTCACCATGTTTTGGAAATCAGAAAGCAGATCGAGCAAAAAGGTTCGAATTCCTCCTGAAGCAGACAGAACTTTTTGCACATTTTATTCAGCCTGCAGCACAAAAATCACCAACATCTCCATTGAAAGTCAAGCTGGGACGGCCACGGGTGAAGAAGGATGAAAAACAGAGTTTGATTTCAGCTGGGGAGTATGTGTTTGGGTTTTTTTTTAATTATTTCTGACTTTGTACACTTTCAAATAAATTACGGATTTTAACATGCATATTTAGCTTGTAGCACAGTCACTGTGCTTTAAGTCCAGAATGTCTCCTGTTAATTGTGTATAGTAATTTCTATAAAAGCTGGTTGGTGTATTCATGCTGACCTGTGAGCGTTAGTGTTACCTTGGATCAGGAATGTACTTTTAAAGTAGATTATTGCCACTTACTGTGCTTTGGTCCATATTACAGAGTGATTTTGAGTTAAATTTCTTTTACATAACACTGAATTAGAAGACACACACCAGAAATGTACCTGATGTGCTCCAGCTGCCAGTGGATATGTCAGTGGGTCTAGCATGGACCTAGTCCAAGTTAAAAACGAGACAACAGGCATGTCGTGCGGATGGTGGATCCGATCCTCAGCACCAATTCTCGCTCCACCAGTCTGTGTGTATCAATAATACAGGCACAGCCTGCATGTAGTCTTTCTGAGGCGTTGTGTAATAGCAAACAACCACTTTTTGGAACGTTTACTAAATGGCATTTTCTATTTTATAAATTTTAAACAATTAGCTATCAAGTAATTGATTATAAGGCCACTGCTGATGTGTCTTGTATTTCTGTGTTGCTCACTAAAAAGTACCTTAAAGAACTCATGATACTTGTTGTCAGAGTATAGTTATAGCTCTGGAGGAGGGAGTTTCTTATCAACCTTTCTAAGTAAAGCTGGAGTGAATCATAAGGAATAACTTATTAACAGGATGTGATTTTGGTCAGGGTACTAAAACACACATTGTAGTTAAATAATTGTTTCTGTTATAATTTGTCTCTTGATTTTATAGTCAGTGTTTTGAAATTATTTCATATAAACATGGATCTTGGCTTGTTTCTTTAGTTACCGTCACAGGCGCACAGAACAAGAAGAAGACGAAGAGCTGTTGTCAGAGAGTCGAAAAACATCTAATGTGTGTATTCGATTTGAGGAGTCTCCTTCATGTAAGTATTGTATTGACAGTTTTCTAATTGCTTTGATTTAATTAAGATATGAGCAGATTGTGATTAAAATTTTCTACTTAGAATTAGTATTTTTCTACTTAGAGGAATCTTACATTTGCAGATGTGAAAGGAGGAACACTAAGAGATTATCAGGTTAGAGGTTTGAACTGGATGATCTCATTGTATGAAAATGGTGTTAATGGCATTCTGGCAGATGAAATGGTAAGCAGTAATCTTTTTGATTTTTTTGTGGTAATTAATGAGCAAAATTCAACATTAAAGTGCCTGTAGTACGTAATGCATACACAGTAGTATGCATCATTCTACAACAGTTAGATTTTTCACAACTGGAATTTCAATGCAATGAAAGATTCTGTTGCAAACATTTGCTGTGTAGTTGGCTTTAAACAACTTGTGGCAGAATTATATAATAGGAAAATTGTTTGAAACTACTTCTGTATGGTATTTCATTTCAGCAAGTTTCTTTCCCCCTTATCTTTGTCAATACAGGGTCTTGGTAAGACTCTCCAGACGATAGCATTATTAGGCTATCTGAAGCATTACCGAAACATTCCTGGGCCACACATGGTCCTGGTTCCAAAATCAACTTTGCACAATTGGATGAATGAATTCAAGCGCTGGGTTCCATCACTGCGTGCTGTTTGCCTTATTGGAGATAAAGATGCCAGAGTAAGTGCTCCACGTTTCAAAAGTGTATGCATTATTTGTCAAAAACTAGCATTTGGGTGTGTGGAATTGGTCCTAAGCTACTTCCTTAATCACAGTATTTATTAGTAATTTTAACTAAAATGGTGTTGAACATGCAAAGTGTCATGCTTGCAACTATGAGGAAAAAAATGCAAATTAATAGGTGAAATAATAGACTGGGATCAAAGTACAGCTGTCTGACTTTCTGTTGTCTTCCACTTTGATTTTTGCCCCTTTGCAGATTGTTTTAATTTGATGTCTGATGATATCTGTGGCACAGTGTGTTTATTGCTAGTTCCATGGAATGAAACTAAAATTGTGTGGAAGTGTACACCTTCACTTTGTACTTTGTTGTCTTTCAGGGTCTTATGTTTGTATTGTCATAACTTTTCTGCATTTTCTACTTAATCTTTCTGGTTTGTGGTGGCCAAAGCACCTCTGAGCTTACGTTTGCATTTGTAAATCAGTGCATGATATTGTACAGAACACTCCTCTATTAGGTAGCTCTTCGAGGCCGTGGACGTGAACAGTTCTGTCAGCCCTACTAGCTGGGGTGATGTGTGTACCCTACTAAGTAAGTTCTTGGAGACCTGCATGTGTGGCTTTTCCATGGGGCGATACTCTTTCATGTGAAAGGATTTATATGTATCCCTTACAAAATAGAGATGGGACAGAGGATGGAGATCTTTGGAAAAGAGAGAAGATGGGAGTGGGCTACCTGAGTTGTTTTGAAACGCTTTTTGTGGATTGTGTCTTTGGACTAGTAAGTTTAGAGGGTTTTTTTCTTACTTAGTAGCATGTACTCTATCTAAATTGCATAAAAATTATGCTACAGAGCAAATACTTGATTTTGAATAGGAGAAAAATTGTGTTTTGCTTAACCCCAGCTGATGATCTGTCTATGCCTCAAGTACAAAGGATTGAAAGCTTTTGTTACAGTAACTTTCAGTTACTTAAGAGATGTTTGTGTTGTCTTTGGTGTGCTAGGTTAGCACATCAGTAATGGTGATGGAGACAGGTTTCACTGAATCCCATATAAATTGTTCATATTTATAAATGTTTATTAATTCAATTTAATTATAAATGTTTATTAATTCTGTTGTTCTGCTTTAGGCTGCTTTTATCCGTGATGTTATGATGCCTGGTGAATGGGATGTTTGTGTTACATCATATGAAATGGTAATTAAAGAGAAATCAGTCTTCAAAAAATTTAACTGGAGGTACCTGGTAATTGATGAAGCCCACAGAATAAAGAATGAGAAGTCAAAGGTAAACTTAAAATTATTTGATACTTTAAATTTGACATAAAAGATTCTATCTGATTTTAACAGTTTTTTTAAATGTTACGGGTGATGTTTTTCTAAATATAAGCTGTAAGCTATTGGGTTGTAAATATGAATTTAATAGGTAGCTTGTGGTCTTGAAATTTAGTTGACATTGCTGCAGGTTTCAGAAACTGATGAAAATTCATTATGCTTAAATGTACATGATGATGATAACTATTTGTTGTATTTCCAGCTGTCAGAGATTGTACGTGAGTTTAAGACAACAAATCGATTGCTGCTTACAGGAACTCCTTTACAAAATAACCTCCATGAGCTGTGGGCATTACTCAATTTTCTTTTACCTGATGTCTTCAATTCTGCAGATGTAAGTTGAGGTTTGGAAGTACAGTCTTGTTACTTTGATTCCTAGGCTGCTATCTGCAGAAGACCTGCAGTGACCAGCCTGGTAAGTGACATATGATGTGGAAGACCTGGATTCAGTAGAAGCTCTGTGGCCTACCTAACTCTAGACTACTTTTTTTGCTCTACCTAGTTAAAACAGTACATTCTGTTAGTGTAGATAAGGCCTCAGGCAAGTAGAAGTGAATTTAATGCTTTAACTACTTCAAGAATTATGCCAAATGGAACAAAATTTGGGAAAGCAATGCAGAATGAAGTATATGAAGCATCCAAATAGATGTAAGCCTTTTTTTGTTTAGAGTTTGAGTCCTCTCTCCCCTCTTTTCCTGCTAATGTTTCCTTGTACTTGTATTGCTTGCTTCCATTGTTTTTGCTCTGATGTCCATCTCACTTAAGTAAGGATTCTGGTTTCTTTTTTCATTTGTTTTTACCTTCTTACCCTGTCATTTTTCTCGATTTATGCCACACTGCTGGAGTGAGAGAGAGTCAATATGTGTCTGTTAAAACTACAGATGATAAACTGTTCATACGAATTGTGCTGTTTTTCACCACAGGATTTCGACTCATGGTTTGACACTAAAAACTGTCTCGGGGATCAGAAACTTGTAGAAAGACTTCATGCTGTAAGTAATTAAAGCTGTAATTGCATGTCATTGCTAGCGTACATGGTGTAAAACAGAAAACCAGGTTGTTTCCCCCTTCACCTCAAAGCTGAGAAGATGAATGTGAGGGTATTTTGTTACCGAAATGCCCAGCAGAATTTTAATGAATTAAATATTGGAACTTAATATTATAGATGGTGCTTTTAGTAACTTAAGGTTTTGTCTGCTTCAAATGGTATGCATAAAATGTGAAAATTATACATAAAATGTGAAAATGAAGAATTTTGAGACTTTTTGGAAACAATTTCTTATTGTGGATAGTATACTGATATGTCTTGTACTAGTCTGAATAAAGGCATGCCTTTACCTTTGTTTTACTGTGCATGAGAAGACATTTTTCATACAGTAACAACAAATCAGAAAGAAGTACAACATACATTGCTTCTCGTTGACATGTTGCTGTATTTTGTATATGCTGCTAGTGGAAATGAAACAGAGCTTATGTTAGAAGGTAATAGATTTCATAAACTTATGGCTTTTGCCCTTGCTTAGGATAACAACTGGGATGAATATGTCAATCTCTAAGCAGTGTTACATATTTATATGTGAACTCTGCCTATGCGTGGCCAACTTAATTTTGCAGTTGTCAGCAGAATTTTTCAGAAGAGTCACCATGAGAGCAATAGATATTGATTAGTTCTGAGTAAATATCAGATAATTGAATCTATTAATTTTGTATTTGAGGCAATCAATTTTATGAATGTATCTGTGGAAAAACTTCATTCGTGTAGGTTTTGAAGCCATTTTTATTGCGCCGCATAAAAGCTGAAGTAGAAAAAAGTTTGCCTCCAAAGAAGGAAGTAAAAATTTATCTTGGGCTCAGCAAAATGCAGAGGGAATGGTGAGTTATTTACGTCAAAATAAGATTCTTTGCTGATAAAGAACACTAGAGCTCTTCACGCTGACTTTTTTCCTTGTAGTTGCATGTTAAGACAGTCAGATGGAGAAGCCTCTTTATAGCTGTCTTTGGGTTTTTTTTTTTTAAAGATACACAAGTTACAGTGCCCGGGAAGAGTAACGAAAACGTTTGGGAGGAAGAAAGCAGAAACTTCTTTTCCTTCCTTAATTTTATTTGAAAGAATATATGCCTAATAACTTTATTCCTTTGATCCAAGTATGTGTGCTCCAGTAAAAGTCTGAGCTGAAATAAAAATAAAACCTTGAGGAGCCCCCACTCCCAGAAGAGATGTGAGTAATGGAGCCAGGTCAGCGTAGCAGCTTCAGTCATACAAGTGGTGTCTTTAATCCACTTTGTAGTCTTACAAATGAAGTGTAAGATAACCCAGTAAGTGACAGATCACTCACAGATAAATTGCCTTTCATGTTTAGGTGTGGATTTATAAATCCTTATTGTCAGTCAGACATTTTCATCATTTTTCACCAAGTTTCATAATAATACAGCTCACTATTATATAAACAAAGCAAACTCCCACACCCAGAAATAAGTAATTGGGATATTGCAGGGTTTCATTCATGTTTTAAATACCAAATAAAAACTGAGAGGTTGTTCAAAATTACCTGTAAAACTTCAGGTATACAAGGATCCTGATGAAAGATATTGATATCCTGAATTCAGCTGGGAAAATGGATAAGATGCGTCTGCTGAATATTCTGATGCAGCTGCGAAAATGCTGTAACCATCCTTACCTATTTGATGGTGCTGAGCCGGGTCCTCCTTACACCACTGACACACATCTCATCACTAACAGTGGGAAAATGTTAGTTCTGGATAAACTGCTAGCAAAACTCAGAGAGCAAGGTGAGTACTGTTTATCAACAGTAGTGATCTGGGTGCTTGTTGTAAGTAAAACTGCCTTTCAGGAAGTGCACAGATTGATTTCTTGTCTCTTCTCCAGTGAATGCACTCATTACTTGCAGTGAGGGTTTTGTTGAAAATAATTTTTTTGTAGATCTTAGCACATGGAGGGAAGGAAGTCTTACAGGAATGATGGGGAAGACTAATTAATACGGGGAAATAGAAGGAAAGGAAGCACAGAGCCTCTCTTCTTGAAGAAAACTTCTGATGAGGGGATTAGTTTGTCTGTGCACATCTGTCATCAGCTACTTAATTTACCTTGCTTTTAAGTGTTGTGTTTCTTTAGCTGTGTACTTCTCTATAAATTGTCAAATAACATGTCTTGAGGAGAAGTTAAATCAATAGCAGAAAAGTAACTTCAGAAGAAAGACTCATTTGAGTAAGTTAGGCATAGTACAAAATATTTCATTTGAATTCTTACTCATGCTCTGTAGTAGGCTCTGTGGTAAGATTGATAGGAAAATGTAAAACCAATGACAGAGCCTTCTGTGGTATTCTGTCAGGTTCCAGAGTTCTGCTTTTCAGTCAGATGACTCGCTTACTGGATATTTTGGAAGACTATTGCATGTGGCGTGGATATGAGTACTGCCGACTTGATGGACAGACACCACATGAAGAAAGAGAGGTGAGTAAGTTGTATATAACTAAGATATGTCTTGTTTTACATATTAGATGATTACGAAGTTATTTTTATATACATATATATAAAAGTAGCTACATCATTGTTTAAAGCAAAGCAAAAATGCTACAGTTTAAAAAGGCTGTTAAGGGTATGTGTTTTTCATAACTGAAGTCCACAGGTTTCATTTGTTTCTCAACTAAATGAAACACAGTATTTTGATTACCCAGTTTTTTACTTCTGTAAAAAAGGGGGTTTGGTATGAGAAGTCTGTAAATTTCAAAGTTCATTGAAAAGCCACCAACATATTGGAAGCTTGTTTGAAAACTCTTGATGCTTTAATGACACTTACTTTTTGTCACTTTTTAGGAAGCAATAGACACGTTTAATGCTCCTAACAGCAGTAAATTCATTTTCATGCTGAGTACCAGAGCTGGAGGTCTTGGAATTAATTTGGCAACTGCTGATGTGGTTATTCTCTATGATTCAGATTGGAACCCTCAAGTAGATCTGCAGGCCATGGTGAGTTAACTCCCTAACGCACATCCAGTTCTTGAAGTTGGCATTGTTCTATTTTGTAGAAGTGTTTATAGAACTTGCATTTTAAAAAATTTTTCTTCTTGTATTTAATATCAAGGAACTAAAGAATCGAATAAAAAGGGCATGAACAGAAATGTTCAAGAAACTGTAGATTTTTCTCTGTAAATATGTCTTAATTATTTTCATAATTGAGTAAGATAACTTCTGACAAAGTACTGTATCAATATTGTTTATCCATAGAATTATTCTTAATTCTGTCTTTCCGTAAGACAACAATAAACAAGAGGGCTGTTTCCAAAATAATAGGAAAGAATTAAATACACGCAGCCTGATATTCCTCCTTTTGGGAAGCTTATGCTTTTGCAACCCAACTAGTTTCTGCATAAGTGTAAAGTCATTTGGTGGTGACACCAAGGAAAAAAACTCCAAAAACCTTATCTTTTGGGTTAAACATGTTAAATTCTTTTCTTTTTGAGTGCTGAATATAAAACAGTCAAGTCTATAACTTAGTTTAATATGGAATAAAAATCACATGATCCTTCTTGCATGATTGGCAGGTGGGGTATTTGTTCTGTGGCTTGGGTTTTTTGGGTTTAATGCACTTAAAACACATAAAATATTTACCGTGAATAAGTCATCCTTTCGATCTGCATGCTGACTACCAATAGTAGGCTGACTTACTGGAAATTGATGAGTGTGATTTGTGAGCTTTAGTAGGATTTTCAGGAAGAAATGAATATTACGCAGGAGAGTAAAAGATTGAAGGGCTCGTGTTTAAAGGACAGTTACAAAATCCTGGTACCAACAGCCTGAAGGGCAGTTGTTTATCTTTTTTTATTTAAAAGGAAAAAATAGTATTTTTATTAATGTTTTTTTAGAGAGAATAAACACAGGTTTTGTTACAAGTAAGTGTAGTATGTTAGTCATACCACCTTGCTTGCTGGGCACTCTACCTGTTCTGTGTGAGCTGCATCTTGATGCTTTAATGTAGCTAGCTTGGGACAACTACGATATTGAAACTGTGGCTGTGTGGATGTTGCTTATGGAATGAATATGCTTAAACCAGGGATGCCCAAGTTTCAATACCTGTGTCAAGTGACAGAACTAGTTTGAAAGCAGTGCAGATGCATGTATGTATATACTGGTGTATCTCCGCTTCCCAGTTGCAGTCTAGACAGACATTCATTATCTTCCCGTACAATGAAGTAGATGCATTGTTTTACTGTGTAATGACCCAAACTGAAAAGGTGTAATAGCCAGATATAAGTAAATATTACTATACTGGTCGTATGTTTTTGTATACTCCTGAATAAGCAAGAAACACATGCTAGTTTCAGTCTGCCATTTCTGCAAGCTAACTGTCTATTGCTTGTGAGTTTTTGTTGCTGAACACTCATTGATTTATGTTTGTTAGGATCGTGCGCATCGTATTGGTCAAAAGAAACCAGTACGGGTGTTTCGACTTATCACTGATAATACTGTTGAAGAGAGGATTGTAGAAAGAGCTGAAATAAAACTGAGGCTGGACTCTATAGTTATACAACAAGGTATCAACTGCTATATATGTTTGTCTGCAACGGAATTGTTCAGTCCCTTAGAGTCTGGGTTAAATAACTGTACAAATGTACAGTATGAGAGAAAGCAGGCCTTGTGTATAATAGCAGTACATTAAATCAACTTAAACTGTGCTTATGTCATTCACTTGTTCAGCTGAAATAATCTCTGAGAATTCTGTTTTCCTGAGTAATGTGGGCAAAGTCTTAGAATAAGACTTTACATGAGGAAAGCAAGCTACAGCTGAATAGGTGTTGCTTGTTTTTTTGTAATATGTCAAAAAGAAAAAAAGGCTAAAAAAAAAAGTTCCATGACAGATAAAAATAATTATATAGATGTGCTTTTTACCACGTATGAACTCACTGAACATTAAACCTGCTTCATGTGTCTTTGTTTAGAAGCTCTTGGAAGAATAGTTTGTCACAAACTAAGGCTGTCAAGTTTTGAAGGTTCTTTGTATTTCCAAAGGGGTGGGCTACTGAAAGGATGATGGTCAAAATTTTGATGGTCTGTGAAGAGATGAGCTAGTGATAAGTGAAATTTTGGGACAGATATTAGGATTTTGAGAAAAGTACGCAGAGATTTGGGCTGAAATCAGTGAAGTGAGTGTGAAAAATCTGAAGTACCTCTTAATGTTTATTACAGAACACTTTGTCATTTTTAATCTTGAAACAAGATTTTGATCTTAGAAGTTCAGCTGACTTTGTAAGAATAAGATCTTAAACATAAAATTTGGATTATCTGAATATGAAAAGTTCTTTTTTATGGCTTGATCCAAAGTTGCTTATTTTCCCTCAAGTTCTCTATTTCTGTTTATTTTTGGCTCAAGTGAAATGTCACTTTTTTTCTGTATGATTCTTCTGTTTTTCCTTTCTCGTTCTGCCAGTGAGCTAAAAACATCCACTGTTTGCATGGTCCTACTAGAACTCTTGTATTACAACTTTCAACATGTTTCTTCTAATTTTAGGAAGGCTCATCGACCAACAGTCTAACAAACTGGCAAAAGATGAAATGCTGCAGATGATCCGACATGGAGCCACGCATGTCTTTGCTTCCAAAGATAGTGAGCTGACAGAAGAAGATATAACCACTATTTTAGAAAGAGGTGAAAAGAAGGTTAGAGAACAGTTTTGTACTGAACTTGAAGTGTCAAACACTAAATGTATATTCACAAAATAGAAATTAAATCTAGTTTTATGCCTAATTATTACATTGCTAGTATTTTAAAGCTTACGAAAGTTTTGAAGGAGTGGAATTAGTGAGGTATAATTATTTTCAGTGTTTAAACTGTGTGCACCATATCTTAAACAGTGTTTATTTTGTGGGCTTTTAAAAATATGTGAATCTTACTCCAACTATTCTAATAGACACAAAACCTTTATGGAACTTTATTAGGGAATAGGTAGCTCTGTGGAAAAATGAACCACCATTTCAGCTCCAAAAAGTTTGGCATGAAGTTCATTTAAACTGAGGAATTAATTCATAGAGTTGTAGGGCTACATCACAGTATAATAAATTTAGTGTAATGGAAAGTCTTGGAGTCATATTGTTCAAAATTGAAAAGCACTGTGGGCATCTTTCCTTACAAGAAAAATGTTTAAAGCAGAAAAAGACATTGAGAATATTTCAGTAATGATGAAAGCTCTTTTTTCAGAATAGACAAAACAGCTTGAGTAAGCCTAAAAGTAGTGTCTTCCTGTATTTCTAGACAGCTGAAATGAATGAACGATTGCAGAAGATGGGGGAGAGCTCCTTACGAAACTTCACTATGGACACAGAGATGAGCTTATACAACTTTGAAGGTGAAGATTATAGAGAAAAACAAAAGGTAATTTTTCTTTAGTCTTTCAGGCTTCAGTTTAGAGGTGCAAGCATGAAGGCATTTGTTATGGCTATAAAGGTTATTCTAGAGAAGTATGAGCTACTGAAAAATTCACTTAGCTCTGCAGAAGCATCAGTATTCTGAATTCGTTAAATTAGCTTTCAGCCCTGCCGTTTTTTTCATGGTAGAACTTGATAATATTGCTCAAGTTTTATTCTTTTTGCAGCAAAAATACTATGTTGCATCCCACTATACTGCTGCAGTCAGTGTCATTTTACTCCCGCATAGCTGAGAGGGGAAATAAAGGCCTGTTGATGATTTTATGTGTAACGTGGACTTAAGTCTTTTTTCTCAGTGAAGGCTTTGGTCACAAGCATTCATGTGAACTGTTTGTACAACGACTTTCCTAATTACAGAAGCATCATCCAAACGAAGAGGTATTAGTCTGGGTCCCCCAGTATAACCTCTGCATCTCTGTATTGTATGAATCATAGAATCATAGAATGGTTTGGGTTGGAAGGGACCTTAAAGATCATCTAGTTCCAACCCCCCTGCCATGGGCAGGGACACCTTGCACTAGACCAGGTTGCTCAAAGCCTCATCCAGCCTGGCCTTGAAGACATCCAGGGATGGGGCATCCACAACATCTCTGGGCAACTTGTTCCAGTGCCTCACCACCCTCTCTGTGAAGAATTTCTTCCTGACATCTAATCTAAACCTCCCTGATTTCAATTTGTACCCATTACCCCTTGTCCTATCACTACAGGCTCTTGTAAAAAGTCCTCTCCCAGTCCCCTTGTAGCCCCCTTCAGATACTGGAAAGCTGCAGTGAGGTCTCCTCGGAGACTCCTCTTCTCCAGGCTGAACAAGCCCAGTTCTCGCAGCCTTTCATCATAGGAGAGGTGCTCCAGCCCTCTGATCATCTTCGTGGCCCTCCTCTGGACTCGCTCCAAGTGGTCAATATCCTTCTGTATGGGATGTACAGTCAAGATATCCTTAAGGTTTTACCTGGAATCAGATACATGAACTCTAATTTGTTAACTACAGAATGCCCTTCTAACCCAGGTTTCTTATTGATTGTAGAAGAGATGTTTAGAAAAATACAATATTCAATGAGAATGGAGTGGAATGTGTGCATATATATATATAAGATTCTGTTTTCTTGTTGCTTATTTCATTACAAGAAGTCACCTAAATAACGCATAGTCCTAAAATACGCTTTAACTTCAAGTAGTTTTGTTAAGATGAATACACTGCTAATGGATTTGATTTTTTGGCTAATGTTGTAGCCTCTGTAGAGGCTAGACTCTGTCATTGTGGTATTTAGAAGAGAAGCAAGTCATTCATATGACAAGATACAGAATTCAGAGCCCAAGTCCCCAGTCCTTCCATTGTGTTTTGGTAGATGGAAGCATGATTTTACCCAGGTGTCTGAATTAAGTAGAATATGGTAAAAGGATTCATCCATGATACAGCACTGCCTCACTTGTGTATTATCTTTTATGTGTTTAAAGAGTGGTATAATCAGTTATAATTTCTAGCTGATTTTTGAGCTCTGTTGTAGTATCCAAATTGTTGAGCACAACCATTAGATTTGCCATGCAAAAATGTGTTCCTGTTCTGCAGTACCACCTTAGTCATTATTTTTATGACTTTAGGAAAGCATGAAGTTATTTACTGTCTATTTTATTCTGTTCTGCATGTAGCTGAGCATGATGGAATGGATAGAGCCTCCCAAACGAGAACGCAAAGCTAATTACGCAGTTGATGCTTATTTCAGAGAAGCCCTACGGGTTAGTGAACCAAAAGTCCCAAAGGTAAGAAGTTGGCAAGTTTGGAGGGTTTTTTATTTTGTTCTTTTGCTTTTCTTCTCTCCCATGTGGCATCCCGTGCCCTCACCCTATACTGGTAATGAAATGAATGTATTTACAAAGTGATAGGTTGCCATTGCTGCAGTTTAATTGCACAGAAATCAAGCTTATATAATGTTAATATATCTGTATTTTTGAAGGCTCCCCGACCTCCAAAACAACCAAATATTCAGGATTTCCAGTTCTTCCCACCACGGTTATTTGAACTTCTGGAAAAAGAAATTCTGTATTATCGTAAGACTATAGGATATAAGGTAAAGCTTTTTTTTCCCCCCCTTCAGATTAGTCAAATGTATTTGTATTCTGCTTTGCACATTTACTGCAACCTTGACAATAGCTAAATAAAGTAAATGAGACAGCAACTAAAAAATATATCATTCTAGTCTGATTTTTTTTGCCAAGTGCAAAAAAATCCTTCTCATCGTGAAGGAAGATAGCTTAAAAACCTCTATTCCCCTGTTTCCCTTCCACTGCAGAGCACAAACAGCAATCTTGAATTCCTTACTTCATTAAAAATTACCTGTCTGTGTAGCTTTGTGTTTTGTAGTTGGCTCCTACCAATAAAATAGAGTAGAAAAAGAAAGGCAGTTCTGATGCTTCATATACTTGTCAAAACCGAAAGTGTGATGTCTGGTCTAAGGTGAGAAAATAATTTCGGCTAATATAAGATCACTTTCCAGGGCATGATTGGTATTTTTGGTACAGCTTTTGTATATCTTGGGCAGAAAGTTAGTATTGAAGTTAACTTTGTGTTGATGTGATGGTAAGCAAAGTGACATCAATTTTCCTTGCATTTTGCTTGGATATAAAATGTTTAAAGGTGTGGAGAAGTCTGAATATATTACTACTATGAAAACAAAACCAGACAACACACTTACCTTCTTTCTTCCTGCTATGCCTTAGCTGAATTTCTCTCCCTTCTCTGCTGACATAACTGGAGAATTGGTGAATACGGATTCTGGTTTAATGTTGATTTTCATTACTTGTGCCAGTATTGGCTGAGAAAATCAAATGGGTCCCTTACTTCCAGCCATGTAAATTACTTTAAAAAGCCCCATATTTCTTGGCAGGTTGCAGCAAGAAGAGATCACATATGAAATGTGTTGGAGAACATAAACTTGTCATGTGAAGCAACAGAGAGGAAATTGGTGTTGAAAAAAGTAGAATTAGTATTAGAAAAATATATTTTTAAGAAAAAGCAGATGAAGACTTTAGAATCTAGTTTGAAGCAAAAGGCATTTTATATGTATGGCAGGATAGAATTAAGAATTAAATGAAGTATAATTAGTTTAGGGAAAAACATTATTTCAGTAATGCTCCAATGAAAAAGGATGGGAGAATTGCTAATGTTGACCATATGCATGTCGAGACAGGTGTTTCAGTCCTGTTAACAATCTGTCAGGTTGGATAGGTCAAACATGAATACTTGTTACCTCAAAAACTTAGTATGACTGTTTACTGGTGGTGAAAGTGATAAATATCATTAAGTTCTGCGTTGAAATCGAAGTGTAACTTTCTTCAGATGGAAAGTTAATTAAAATTGAAGTCTGCCATAAACAGAAGTCTGAAGGTATCAAGTAGGTAGATAAACCTTCATGTGTCAGTCTTAACTTAAATCACTAAAGCCAAGGAAATGTCTTAGCCAGATGTTGAAAACAGCTCTTAATGTCCATTGCATTTTGCTGCAGAAATATGTAAGGGCTATCAAATCTCGATACTGGTTTCTGACTTGTTTGCTGTTGTGTGGGATGGAATTGCAATACACAGTTTAAAGGACACAAATATTAAATTGGTGTCAGTGTGAGAGAGAAAATGTTGCCAGGCCTGGTTTACATAGTGTTGTTTGCCTTGTCCTTCCTTTGGCACTGTGCATGGCTTTATAGTAAGCCCTGCAGAACTTAGTAATTCACTGTAGTTACAAAACATTATAAACTGTTGGAACCTTAGCTAATGAAAAGTGCCACTGAAATCAGTGAGTTATGGCAGCTTACGCTGGGTGAGGCTCTGCCTCTCACAATATCCCATAGTCATTGTGTGTAGAAGTGGTGAGTACAGGGCATAACAGGGCTATAACATACATTTAATGAAACCTGGTCCTGTTTGGGGAGGAAGGTTTTAAGCAGTAAGGTTCAAATCTAAGTAAAACACATTCAGTAGCTGTTGTACAGATCAGTGCTTTAATATTTAATAGCTGGAAAAAATGTATTTTACCATGTACATGTGTTCTACAGTGTTTTCACTGAAGTTTCTTAAAGAAATTGTGAGTAGGACCCTTTTGTTACTTACAGTGAAGGTAAACTTTAAGAGCTTGTCAGGGAAGGAGGAACAAGCGCTGATAAATGACAGTATTTGATACATCACCTTGTCTTGGAGGATAATATTTCCAATTTTGTAACAGTTTGGTAGATACTGATGAAAATATTCCAGTGATTGTTTAAAAGTTATTTTTATTGGTGTCTGGTTTCTTCAGGTTAGCCAGGGTGTGGAGTGGTGGGGTGTTTGTGTTGTTTGGGTTTGTTTTTTTCTGTTCTGTGACAACAAATGCTTAGGGGGTGTAGATTATATCCGTCCTGTGAGATGGAGTGTGCTGAAAAATTGTAAACAGAGTTTGATAGGGAAGTATGCAGTCTCATTAATAACATTCTGCACTACTGCTTAATTGATACCCCTGATTGTAGGTCCCCAGGAATCCTGACCTGCCAAATGCAGCTCAAGTACAAAAAGAGGAACAGAAGAAGATAGATGAGTCTATGCCTCTGAATACTGAGGAAACTGAAGAGAAAGAAAAGCTTTTAACACAGGTAACGTAAGAACAGCTGAAGTATTTAATCATATATTTTACTGCTATGGAATATAAATATTAATAATGATAAATACGCACAGGGAAGCTACACTGATCTTATAGAAAGAAGGAAGCACACAGCACATAATGATTTTGCTTGGTTTTGCTGTGATGGACCTTTCCTGTCCTTGAACAAGTTTATGCCTTAGTCACCTACTATTTCCTTGTATGTGTACAAGGTTTCTGAGGCAAGGACTTGTATAGCAGATGCTCTACCCAGCAATATGTGTAGAGATGCAATCAGTGTGTTTCCAGTATGTACATCTACCTTGCACCTTTTTTTAATCAAAAAAAGGTTTGAATCAGGGAAGACAAACCTCTGTCAACATACATGGTATTTACACAGATGTATAACACCTCATGTCACAGTCATTAATTTTGTCCCAGTTGGGTTGTTAGGCATATTCCTCTTACACTGGGATGGCATCCCTGTCACTGGCTAGTGTCTTGAGTTTTTGGACTGTTAACCTCCTGAGTAGGCTTGTGAAAGAATATTTGTTAAGGAGAAAGGTCTGTCTCAAAAAATAACATCGTTTTTTTTGATTTGGAAAATTTTCTCAAAGAATTGATGTAGTGTACCTTGAAGAAATGTGCAAGGTCACAATTTGACTGTTAATTTCACCTGTTTATGGCGGAGGAAATATTTAAGCTGGTGCTGATATGCATGTCAGTACTGCTGTTAATGATAAAAAAGCAGTAGTTGTATTGTGTATACAGGATTTCTTATAAAGATGCTATCTAATTGTGGACTGAGCTTATTCAGCTGGATAACTGACAGAGTTCCTGGTAAATTTATTTTGTGATGAAAGAAACTCAGCACACTACAAATTGCTGTTTAGGCATCTGATTTCCTTGTTTGTTTGTTCTTGAGGTTTTCTCCTTTCCCTGTCTAAACTGTAATGTCTCATTCTTGGGTGATGTTTTTGTGCATTGCATCTCACGACTGTTACTCAGTTTTAGGTTCATTTATTTGGTACAAAACAAATTTTCTTTTTGACAGTGCTATAGAGTTTCCATTTGATTGTATCTTTTTCGACTAGAGATCATTTCTTGACATACTTATGCTTTCCTCCAGCTGTTTGACTGGCTCAGGGTTTGTAAATGTCCAAAGCAGGAGTTCTTGCTGTAGGTACTTGTACTACCCTAAAAACTTGTAATGACACTTGCATTGGTGCACCCCAGACTCCTAAGACATTTGTGGATTGTCAGCTGAAGGATGACAAATAAAATTACAGTAACCTGTCATTGAGCTTGGTTCTTGGAGAAATACTATGTAAAAAGGTTAAAAAGAAGGAAGACTTAAAAACTCTTACTAATGTATGTGGAGTCATGCACAAAAGTAACTTCTAATGATTCAGAAATAAACACTGGATAATACAAGCTTATGGAAATCCTGAAAGACCATTAACCATTGTAAGTACGTGACGTTGCAGAGGCATTGCCAGTTGGAGCGAATAATGCGTAAGGCAGAATTTTGCAAAATGTTTCCCTTCTGCCTAGTAAGGCCTTCTTGTTCTCTTGCTGCTTACAGGGTTTTACAAACTGGAATAAAAGAGATTTTAACCAGTTTATTAAAGCTAATGAGAAATATGGTCGTGACGATATAGACAATATTGCCCGTGAAGTGGAGGGGAAATCACCTGAGGAGGTCATTGAGTATTCAGGTTTGATATTTTAAAATGGATTTCTTAATCATGTGGTGTCACCATAATGTATGTTACATGTTCTTTAAAAATTGCAAGATGTAGAATTTGGATGTGTGTAAGAATAATTTTTTTTTTTTAGAAGTACATGATGGTTCTTTCTTCAGAAGATGCAAATCTGTTAAGGTTTGAATTTTCAGCATATAAATATGCCTTCAGATGCCTTTATCCTTTAGTCAAAATTTAGAACTTAGCATAGTTAATTTACATTGACAACATAGTCTTTTGGAGTCATGAAGTTGCCTTATAGTGGCAACATGATTCTTTCTGCTGTGGTGATACATGATGTTTTAGCTAGTACGCTGTCTTTAGTATTTACACAATGCTTTTTAATTTCTACAGAATTCTTCCTTTTCTTCCTTGGTTTTAATTTTACTAAATGCCTTCATAGAATTTAACTTTGCAGTTTTCTTCTTAAAGCTTAAAAAGTAAGAGCTCTACAACAGTTCCCTTCAAAATGCTGAATTTATTTTGGGTTGACTAAAAGATGTCAGTGGAGAGGCCACGAATTACTAGTTTTCAGAAGAGACAGACAAAGCAGTCTCTCACCTTAGAGATAGCTAGTGAAAGCTGAAATATGAAAGTTTCGCTGCTAGAACAGCAGCTCTAACCTGTTTCATCAGTGTTATGAAAAGATATCCTTTTTTTTGAGTTTTACATGACTGCAATGAATTTTGTTTAATGTAAACTTTGTTACAGTTGATACTAAACCTTTGCTTCTGAGTCACTTTTAAAGACATTGAATGAAGGGTCTGTGCAAGTTTATTTCTTGGCTAACATAGTAAAGAGGGGTGAGTATTAGCAAATCTTTAAGATTTACTGGAACCACAGACTGCATTCCATTTTTGCTGGAGTGCCTCAACTGTGCAATGTAACAAGAATAGAGGAAAATGTTTTATTTTACAAATGGTGTTTTGTGTTTTTAGCTGTTTTTTGGGAACGTTGTAATGAACTCCAGGACATTGAGAGGATTATGGCTCAAATTGAACGAGGCGAGGCAAGAATTCAGCGGAGGATCAGTATCAAGAAAGCCCTCGATGCCAAAGTAATCATTGCAGGTTTTCTAGTTTCTGCCGTTGACTTCTTCCAAATTCCTTAATAAAAGGAATAGCTGGGGATGGGAATGCTATCTTTTTATATAGCATATATTTTATACTATGTATCAGCAATTTACACTAATATGTAATAAAACCTTGATGTAATGTTGTATGTTTAATGGTCCTTATTTTTGTTTTGCATTCAGATTGCAAGGTATAAAGCACCTTTTCATCAGTTGCGTATTCAGTATGGAACAAACAAAGGGAAAAATTACACAGAAGAGGAAGACAGATTTTTGATATGCATGTTACACAAGATGGGCTTTGACAAAGAAAATGTGTATGAGGAACTAAGGCAGTGTGTGCGCAATGCTCCTCAGTTCAGATTTGACTGGTTTATCAAATCTAGAACTGCAATGGTAGGTATCAGTTACGTGGATTAAGTCATGATATGAAGTACCTTGTTCTTTTTAAGCACTGTCACAGAAAATTTGGATTTGTGCCAGAACGTTGGGGGTTTACAAAACAAGTGCTGGAAAAGTAACTTCGGTTTTTATTCTCAGTTCTAATTTTTAATAAAATAGCCTTTTCCCTTAGTACAGCAAACAGCACAATACAGCTGAAACAGATTGGAAAACATGCTAAGTTGAAGTTCCATGTTACCCAAAGGCATTAATACAGAGGTCGACTATCATTACAAATATCCTTGGTACTTTTAATGCAAACAAAGTCTTGCCCAACAGTCTCTTAAAATATGACTGCTTTTCAGAATTGTTGGACCATCTTAAAGACTGAAATCTTAAGACATCTGTATTATATATTGGGAGGAAAGAACAGCTTTGCTTAATGTTGGTACTTAATTTCTAAAAGCATGAGGAAATTCAGCGATCCGTGTGAGAGTTAATCATTGAAGCAATTGGTTTAAAATGCGCTTTGCGACTGTGAATGAGGATTATCACATGCAAGTGCTTAAATTTTTTTAGTTACATTTTTCTGAAGATTTTGTTCATACTTAGAGAATACAGGTTTGATAGCAAGTGGACTAGTACTGTGAATTTTAACTGTATTTTTTTTTCTTTCTCTGTCTGAAGAGCAGAGCCAGTTTTTTTAATTTAGTCATTAAGTGGGAAGTGATAACGTTAACAGAAGCTTTGGTGGTTGCAAATATTAAACTATGTAGGTACCAACCTCTGAATATGGAACTCTTTTAATGATGAAAAGCTGTTAGGTCTGCCCTGGAATTTTTGCTCAGATTGCCCCTGATTCAGTTCCTTTTTCTTATGAGTAGAATTTGTAAGTCTGTGCGCGTTATGTAAGAAACACACACGTGCATTTTCCTGTGAACTTATTTATTTGAGAAAAATACACTTCCAAATTTTTTTATGATACTGGAAATAACTTCATCTTCCTCACTTGAAATAAGTGCGAGCTGGAACACTTTTTTGTCTGCTTGAATACAAAACCATATTGGTCACGGCCGATACAGAAGAGAGCACACTGTCCCTTAACAATGGTCATAAATTCTCCCCATTGTCTTGTAAGCAAATTTCTAATTAAATGCTATGCTGCAGTCGTGTAACTTAAATATAATTTAATGTACAAACCTGGATTTTTTTTTTAGTAGTGTAGTCTAGCAATTGCAGAATCACTGTGCATTATTGTTTACTGTCTTCATTTCCTGGCCTTGGGATTTGTTTATAAAATGTTCTTTCAGAGTTCTGCATACGATACTAAGAATAAATAAAACATAAGATAAAATATTTAAAATGTGTATTTGAGCAGGTGGGAATATTTGCTTTTCCAAGTGCTATTTATAATTGTGCAGTACAGTTTCTACTTGATATTTCAGCAATTAAAGTGTTTCTGGATAGTGCAGCAGTTATCCCTTAATTAAAAGACTCACAAGCTTTTCTTGCTAAAATGTCTGTTTGACGAAATACTGGATTTCAAATTATGTCCATAAAGAGAGAAACCTCCAATATTTAGTCTATTGTGAAGTTTCTTTAAAGCTGTCTGTGGAGGAATCCATTTAAGTAAATCATAGAAATGTGTACTAGAAATTAAAAATGTAGCTCAACATTTAATATTAGTTGACGTATAGTTAAGTTGGGGTAGAGTTAAATATTTGGTTTAAATCTTGCAGATCCTTATGTTCAGTGTAATTTTCTCTTTAAAGGGAGTAGGTACCATTTGCTCAAGTGTAGAAATACGTTCTTTGGTGTTTAATGCTGAAATTGAGGCACTGGGAATATGAAAGTGGGTAAAACTTCTTAGAGTACTGAAAGTCATCTGTGATTTCAGAATTGCCCTGTATTACATTGAAACTGATGTGAAACACGATGAAGGGCAGTGTAATTCTGAAAAGGACTTACCAGTCTTTCTGAAAGAAGAGTGTTCTCACCACTAGATGTCTCTTGAATTCCACATTCCAATCTAGCTTCCATCTTATTTCTGTTTCTTACCCTTCTGGAGATTTCTCTTTGAGAAACACAAATTCTGCTTCATTTATTTATTCCAAAACCAGACAGTTTACACAAAATGTAAGTTTTCAGAGAGATTGAGAGTGCTTAAAATTGTAACTGGGCACAGAGGTTTAAATTTTTAAGTTTAGTTGTTATTATTCTTTTATTTCTGTCTGTGCAGGAAGAATGCAAAATATGGTGGAGTACTGACTGAATCACGTATCTGATTTCTGAAGTCATAAATTATGCATATTCTCTTTTACCTTACTGCAAAGCCCGTATAAGACAAATGACTCCTTTGTAAATACAGGGATATATGGGCCTGTTGACAGAGCTTAGGACTACTTTCACTCCCAAGTCAGCATCTGTGCCTTCAGTCATGCAGAAGGTGATGGTTCAGTGCTCCCATCTTATTTATTGCAATACTAGTCTTTATAGCTATGAAGGGGTGAGCAAAGTACATCTTATCTCTTCCCATCCTAAAGAGAAAAGTATCAGGCCATGCTGAATAAAAGCTCATCTCTAAAGGTGCAAAGAATTTTAAACTCTTAAGTGTATTTTTACAGTACTAAAATGGAATGGATTGGTCCATAGTGAAATTTCAGTAGCTCAGTGCAGGATTTATCATGCGGGTTCTTTCTGGTGGTAGGTGCAGAAGAAACCTGTGTGCATGTCCCATCTTGCTGTCAACGGTTTCTGTGATTCTCCAAGATAAAATTGTTTTTGAGTCCATCCTCTGTCCACAGCATGTTGTTCTGGAGTAGTACCCATCTGGAAAGCCTAGCCATGAACCTGTATGCTTTAATAAGTGTGTACATCTTTGCAAGCATTTTTCCCCAGAAAAAAGGAGGATTTTTCGTAGTGCCTTGGGCAGTGGGATCAAGGTTGTTTCTTAGTCCTTTCTGATTAATTGCTTGTCTTGAATTGAACACAAACCAGTTTCTCATATACTAGAAAAGAATCTAGGTGATTGCTATTATGGAGCATTTACAACTCCTAACTCTGAGGGCAATGCACACAAATGTGAATGATGTAGAATGCTTCTGTCACATTGCCAATCATCATCTTACTTCTGTGTTTTACTTTTTGTCATCTCTATTATCAACAGAGTGTAGGCTTTTGGAACAGAGGCTCTCTTGTTCCATTTTTGGGGATGCAGTGTATTTTGGAATGGCTTGCACTGAAGTTTCCTGACGTTTTACCTTTTTATCTAAACACTTGTGTGGGTGCAGTTTGAGGGCTTTTATTGGTTGAAGTGAGAGTATTTTAGCTCCAGCAGAACTGTCACATTCCAGGGCACAAGCTTGGAGCCCTGATTTATGGTTGAACCTGTACTGTGGGGTGTGGTGTTACTTTTACATGGATGTGTTAGTATTATAATGAGACATTTCTGAGTGCAAAACTACATGCACGACGTAGGAAGGTTTCTGGTAGGGAGTAGTAAAGAAAAATGTCTGAATTTTTTTTTTGTGCGTGCTAAAAAAATTAATGTGGTGGGAGGATTCTGTGTCCATTCTGAATTACACAGCTTTCACCCAAGGCCATGGAGCCTCCTTCATAGAGGAATCTCTGGAAACAATGGAACTTTAAAGAATGCGGTTAAGCTTGAAGGTATTAGCATCTCAAACATGAGTCATGTGCCTGACTGTTTCAGAACTCAAGAAAGCATGCAGGCTGCATCGTTTTCCATCACATAATGTGGTGGCTGAGGCAGTGTACAGGTTACAGATGCTGAGAAAATAGAGACTAATTCCTGGGCAAGAAGGTCACCTGTTCACTTCATTGCAAATAGACCAGTAGTAGATGAAAATTTATGCTACTAGGTAATTCTAGGGTAGCTTGTAGTTCAAAAATTGCTCTATTGAATTTAATAGGGATAAGACATACTTTTCCAGGTTTCTTTTTTTTTCGCAGAGGAAAGCTTCCTGCTTTGAGTTGGAAAGAAAAGCCATGGAATCGCTGTTCTTAATGTACATAGAAAATAGTGAACAATTATAATAAAACCGAGTACTACTATATATTTAGTAAGAGATCTTTTTGTTTGAGATGGGATACAAGAAACTGTCCAAGTCAAATGAGTTCTATTAACCACACCAACTGTGCTAACTGTAATGCAGACACTTTCAGAGTTGTGTTGGGAATGTTTTTAATGTATAAATGACCTTACGGCATTTGATCTTTGATCATTTTCGGATTTTTTGGAAGCCTTGATGCTAAAAGGCATTTAGGGTTTTTTGGGTGCTGTTTAACTACAAATACAACTGTGAGTTATGATTTTAGACTGGATACATCTTTGCCAGTTTGGAGCTCTATAGTATCTTATCACAAAAATCTTGTGTGTGTGTCACAGAAAAATATTGCTTAAGATAGCTTTGATTCCTTTTCTCTCTGCTTTAAAGATATACTTGAAGCCCTCTCTTCCTAAAATCTGGCATAGAGTGCTGGCAGGCTATAGTTTGCTTCATCTAAGCAAGGTGAATGATCAGATCAGTCTTCTGGGGTGTCAGTTTGGAAGATCCTTTGGACAATCATGAAAACTCCTTGTCAGGAGGTTGAATATTTCAGTAAATCTGTGTTTATCAAGAAGGTTACACTAAGGTAAAGACAGATGAACAGTAACTGAGCTCATCTTTTTAGTACATAAATATTGAACATTTTTGGAAATCCTAAGTATTTTGGGATTCAAGAATTTTGAACATACGTAAATGAGAAAATTTGTGTAATTTATTTAGAAAATCTGTTGTTTTCTGTTTCCTTAGGAGTTTCAGAGACGCTGCAATACTCTTATATCTTTAATAGAAAAAGAAAATATGGAAATCGAGGAAAAAGAAAGAGCTGAAAAGAAGAAAAGAGGAGCAAAAGTTACAGCAGTATGTTTAGCAGCACTTACTTTACTTCTTGCGGGGCAGAATTCAATTATATTTTGTTAGGAAATGAGAAAGATAATTGTAGCCACTAATTGTTGTAATATAACCCATTAGTTGAGGGATTCAACTGATGAAATATTTGTCTATTCACAGCTCTCCAAGATTTTATGTAGTTATTCCCAATTCATAGTGTGTTGGGGCTTTTCTAAGAGTTTTTTGTCTAAGTAGTAGATGAAGACACTTTTTTAAGAAAACATAGCACTGCCCTCTTCCTACCTGCATATTTACACCATATGTTTGCTTTAATTTTATCTCAGATTGTTATTCCTCTCCCACATAGTAGTTCCTGGAAGAAGAAATAATAAGTCAAGAAGAGATAGTAGTGCTTCTTTTATTTTGAAGAGTTGTCATCTTTAGAACAGAATTGTGTATAAGTCAAGGTCCTGATCTTTTCATCCAGTTCATGGTATGTGTGGTACCTGTACCATTGACACCATGTAATGATTTCAAGAAGATAAAAAGGGTAGCAGAATTAAGTGTCTAGATCTGGGTGTTTTTGTTTGCCCTTCTGTTATATCCTACAAAGCCGAATTGAAACACATTAGGGTTACTTATCTCCTTTTTGAATATTTAGTCATGTACTTCATTTTTCCTTAATAATGACATCATTTTGTTGAATTCATTATTATTTTCCCCCCGCCCTTTTTAGTCACAGAAGAGAAAAGCAGATTTGGCTACGGAGAACTCTGGAAAAAAAGATGCGAAGAAAGTGAAGTCATGAACCTGAAAACTGAATGCAAAATGTAAAACTGCCGCATAGTTCTCGCTGTCTACAAGTATTAATTGCCAACTTCTTTGTATTCATGGTACTCTTCCCCCAGATCCCTTGGTTTAATTTTGCAAATTTTGTATACTTAACAGTGTCTTTCTTTCCCTGAAATGTGTAGCTTTATATCTTAGGCATTCCAGTATTTTTGTGTACTGTATTTTGTGAGTTTTATGTCTCTGGCAAAATTCACTCAGTCCTTGGTTTTTTTTGAAGCTTGTGCTGAGGTTTTAGCTTTTATATGTTTTATATGCTGCTGCTTTGAAGGAAAACCTAGATTCTGTAGCTGTATTATTGTCATTTCATATTCTAAATTTATATGGCTGTTGGAAAATAAACTGACTTAATTATTTGAAGAGAAATATACTTCACCTTTGTTTTCCCTACCCTCTCACCCTTTCTTGTATAGCTAGGTTTAGAGCGAATGTTAAGGTTTGTATAATTGTGCCTTCATCATCGATCAGATTTTTTTATTTCCAGAGGAGTACTTAGATAGGATCAGGAGCATGACAGAACAAAAACAAATAATCTAATTAGACTGACATCCTTGTTTGCTGTCAGCATTAAACTGATGTTTTTCTCTGAAACAATCAAAAGGAAAGCTAGCAAATACTTTTTTTTTTTTTTACCACTGGTCTCTGGTGGGCTTCCTACGTGCTTAAACATAGGGTGAGGTGTTTTTCAGGATGATGTCTGGGTGAAAACTTTTCTATGCCTAATAAACTGAACTAGTCAACTAACAGCTTCTTTGTTAAGTAACAAACAAAATAATTCATCTTCTGGTTGGTGGGCTGCTCAGCTATGCTGCCTTGTGCTGAAAGATCTTTGTTGCTCTAATTATCTCTGCTAACTTTCTGCTTTTACCTTTGATTCAACATGTCAGTCAGAAGCAACGGGGATATGCTACAGAGTGCTCCTTCTTAGTATTTCTGTTTTAATGAAACGATGAAAGTGTTGGATGTATGATTTTTTGACTGTGCAAGAATGGCCTTTATTAAGCAGGTTCATAGTTTCTGCTCACCTTGGAGTCTCTGCCTTTCCCGGAGCAGTAGAACAGTGACTGTGACATCTAATATTTTACTTTAATCTTCTGTCTCTGATCTGGGGTTTAGTATGGACCTTTCTGGAGTGAGACATGCCCTCATAATGTCAAGTCTAGATTAATGCAGTGTGCTTTACGTGGGAAGCCTACTTGTGAATTTCTTCTCGTGCAGTTTGCTTCTGTCTGTGGTTTTGAGGTGTTTTGAGATGAAAAAAACTCTTTAAATTCTTTGTATTTCATGCTTTGCATGGGCTATGTTATTCTGTATTTGTAAAATTCAGAACTTCTTAAAAAGTTCTTGAGTCTTAGGACAGAGTTCTGCCCATATTCTTTTATGTCATTTAAAATACATTGGAATGTCTTTGAAGTTTTCTGGGATTAATCTCTAGGCTTGAGTAATTTCCAGTCTTTCTTGATAGCCTGTGTTTAAGGTTTGGGGCAAAATGGGTGTGAGGACTTTTGCTTTCATGATTTTGGAACGAAGCTTTTGTTTGGGGACCAAGTTATTAATTCACTGGGCTTTTATTTGTAAGGCTTGTAGGGTAAAAAATGGAATTCTTCTGATGAGAGCTACATCTGATAATGATGGGACACAACTTTCAGACAGAAGGCTACTGATGGTTGTCAGTGCATGCTTTCAAATGAGTATGCAACCCAGATGACATAGGTCTGCTCAGAAAAGGATATCTTTTCAAATCGTATTTTTGGTATTGGAGTAGTGGACATACTGCTTTATCCTTGGGAGAAAGACATCCCATGTAATTATGGGCTGGAAAGAGGCTGTGCAGCTACATACATATATAATCACAAATCCCTGGGACGTTGCTATTAATAGGGAGAGGAAGATGCTTTATTTACATTTGCTTTTTGATTCCCATGTTACTAAGTAAATTTGGCCGGAAATGATGAAAACATGTAAAAAGAGGAGGGGAAATAAAGGCTGGAAGAACCAAATGACTTTTTTTTTTTAAATTGAATTGCCTGGCTACGTCTAGACCTTATTCTGTTGCTCCTATTTAGCAGCAGGTGACTCTTTTTTAATGTTTTAAGTCTTGAAATAAGCGTATTCTGGTTTTGTTTATTATAGATTAGCTTTGTTTCACTTGCATGGTTTTGTGTATCCAGTTTCTCTGTGTTACAGAGTATGGAAAGTCTTAATACAGTAATATCTCAAGTTGTTCTTTTATGCAGATTTCTTGGTTTGAGTTACCTGAGTTTGAGTTAATGTTCACTTTTCTCCTCTTTCAATGACATGATATACCAGCTGTATAGCAAAAGATCATGCGATTGTTCATCCAGATATTATCCTCTTGATCAGACAGCTTCTCTGAATGATAGATGCTCCCAGGAACTACCTGTTATCTCTTACAGTCTGTAGTTCCTAGTTAAACTGAATGTCCTGTTGAACAACAGTCCTTGAGAGCACTTGTGCACTATATACTAGTTCCTCAGCATATTGTGCCTTCCCATCCATCATGTCCTACAGTGATAACTAAAGAAAATTGCTAACAGCTGCTGGTCAGGATTAAAGTAAAATGGATCTTTCTTTTTCCTTTTCCATTCTTATAGTTGCAGATACACGCCCAGAATGTGCCTAGCAGTATCTAAATGATATGCTGCTGTGACTCAGAATTAGATGGACTGAAGGAATCTTCCTGCTTTTAACTACTGTTTTCTTAGGTGTGGAATACTGTCTGTAAGAAATTTGTAAGCACTGTGTAGCATGACACAACTTCTGAAAATTCTGGCCTTTAGGTAATTTAATAGTTGCAAAAAAAAAATTGACATACACTTTGAAAGTAACTTTTTCTTTCCTTTTGAGTAGACAATTAAAATTTGGTTGTGTTAGCATTAGGCTTGAAGAAAGAAAAAGTAGTCACCTAGCACCTTTCCCACATCTGGCACTGCCCCTTCCATCCTGGGAGAGGTCACAACTGTTGTGTTCTTTTTCTTTTCACATATTCATCACTTTCAAATGATCAATCCTTTTATTTTTGACTTATGTTAGTGATGACAGTCACACAGCTGACCATCTTTATTAGAATTAATTTCAGTTTATTGTAGTGACAAAAGGAAGGGAGCTTTCACCCTTCTGGTATTATTAGACTGTCTTTAGATACTGTTTGTGCAAGTTCAGTGTACACTAAAACATGAAGTAATATTTTTTTTTTGGTAGATTAGCATTGCTTGTTGATTTAGTGCTAATGCTGGTTATGGTTTAAAACCCCCAGCTGTCACTCTTTGAGATCATCAGCAAGGAGGACAGTGTGTGGAAATTAATCAGAATCTTACCAAATGTTTGCTGGAAGTAACTTCCACTCTGCAGCTCCTGCAGTTCCTGCTGTGCACTGCTATAGGCACTCTGTGCATGCCTCTTCCCCAAGTTCAGTGGAGGGATGACATACTTTCAGTGATCACAGATTAATGCCAAAGCTAAAAACGTGGGCCTTACAGGTTGAAAAATCATACAGAATTTTGCAGTCAGCAGCGGTTTATGTGAACATAAAATGGCATGGTTGGTGCAGACGGTGGCACTTGCGGTCTTGGAGGGGTTGATCACTGACTGTAGTTCGGATCTGGTTAAGATAGCTTGGTACATTTTATTCGTGTTTATCTAGTCCGTATTGTAAATGCTTCGGTGGGTCACAGTTACAATGTTTGATATGTTCTTTTTCTGAAAGAATTAAAGCTGACCTTGGTTTGCATATATTTTGAAATGTAATGTACTCTTTAATTGCTTCTGCATGGTATCCATCCTTTCATAAGAGCCTTAATAGGAGTAATATTTGCTGCCTCAAAGGCATGTCTACATTGTGTTGTTGAAAGATAATTTCTGAAGTTTCCCAAATCAATTTTCATAAGTTGTACATATATGAAAATAAAAATTAATACGAACCTGATGTCTTCTGGTAATTGCACTTATGGTACAGATGGGCCCATCCTCTTGGATACTGTTCAAAGTAGTTTGATTTGGTTTTGTTGTTGTTGTACCTCTCAACCTTCAGGTTGTGGAGCTGAATGTAAGGGGCTGTGGGGTGTGTAGTTGTTCCACATCTGCTTTTCACTTTCTAATATCTGTAATCTAAAATAAAATACTAGTAGTGCCTGTGTTCTTGTGACAGCCTTGCCTGTGTTGTCTCTTAGTGCGGTGTGATGTATGTTGATCCTATATTAAAGTATATTACTGTTTGTTTTTCTGTTTTTCCATACCTCTGGTGTGTTACTTAAAAGAGAATACTTTGGAGCTTAAGTCTAGGAGACATGGAATGGTAGGGACTGGGAGGTTTGTTGTTGCAGCTGTTGATCATTAGTAGACATGCTAGATATTGTGCTTTCCCTAAATGAATGTTTAGTTTTCCACTTCTTTACTCAGGACAACCCCCTATGAAAAAAGGAGAGTCAATAAGGCGTTCCAGAAGACCAGTTTATCCTGGCATTGCTGGTAGCAATCCTGTCTGCTTCACAGTGACTCTGGATAAACCTCACTGTTTCAGGTGAGGCACCTAGACCAGTAAGAATGAGCTGGGAATAGAGGTATGGATTGCCTTACCTTGTCCTCAGTAGCAGGCCAAAACAACTGTTGGGTTCCCTACCAGAACTGTTGTTCTTCCAGACAGCTTTGAGTGCCAGGCTGACCATGATCCCAAAGCTAGTTTTGGCTTCTTATATATTCTCTGTGGTAGTCTGTCAGCATGGAAGCTTATGGTTTTCAGGATTTTTGTGGGAACATTACCTGCCAACTCTTCTGGAGAAAATGCTCATTTCGAACATCATGACTCTTAATGGGGACAGTGATCCTGTCTGCAGAGCTACCCCATAGCTGTGGATTTTGGGATTGCCATGTGGTGATCATTCTCACTGTGTGCATTCAGTGTTGTGGGGACAGTTACGCTATAGACAGCTTTTCAGGGAACAGACCTTTTCATTTCTACCTGACAGTTTCTTGCCATAAGAAGGCAGGCTGAAAAGTCATCTTCATTTTTCTTCTCATTTTTTAATTAGGTGGACACTGCTGAAGGCCACAAAACCTTAAATTTCATTCAGCAGTTTGGTAAATGGTGTTCATTACGTGCCTTCTTTCTCCAGCTTGACAGGTGCGTACTCCTCAGGAGACCACGGTGAGGGTTTAGAGTCCAGCAAGGCTTCTGTTACGTCTCATTCCTTAGAACTGTTGCTTTCTCATTTTTTTGAGATGGCCTTCTGATTTTCTGGGTACCTTGAATCTCATGTCTTTATTCCTTCAGTTTTTGGTTTTTTTTTGGTGGTGGGTGGGTTTTTTTTGGTTTGTTTTGTGTGTTGACTACTGAGCATTTCAAGTGATTAAAATAATCCTAAGGATCATAGTCCTTGAACTCATCAAATTGCAGTTGAGATGTTGAGGGTAGTGCAGACTGTGTTGCACACAGATTTATGAATTTGTGGAACTTTTACAAAATTCTCAGGATATAGCCATGCTCTTGCTAGCAGTCAGTCCTCGCTTCTAAATAAATACAATACAGCATTTTGTTCAAGTAGTAAGTCATTACAGTTCAGGCTTTTTGAAGTTGGCTGTTACAAATTTTTGATCCTCATTCACCTTGAAGAACTGGCTATAAAACATTATCATCAAGTCAGCAACATAGTAAATAGCCTTATTGGTAAACCGTAAACTGTCTTTTCATATTTATCTGTGTCAATAGGTTTTTCTTTTATGTATATAGTGATAAAATGTTGACAACTTTGCTAATTACTGTCTTTTTATTTTCCTGTTTGAACTATATTTTCATTGACTAATGCTTTGTTAAATGAACTTATTTTTGGGTAGTAGGCATGATAACAGCATAGAAAAATAGAAGTTAATTTTCAGCTCTTCACTGATACTGCGTCTTAGCTTTTATTTAGTCAAAATATCTGAACAAACGTCATGAGTGAAGCTATTCTGAAAAGAATAGCTGCTTATTAGAGATTTTGGGACATCTTTTGTAGACACTTTCCTAGTTGAGTACTTCAGTATAAACTAATTGGGGGCTTAACTCAATGCATTGCTAAATGTATTAATATCTTTGATTCAGCAGTATCAAACTAGGTAGCTGATTTACCTGATTTAGGTGATAGTTAGATATTTCCAACTATGTTTTCTGGGTGTTTGTGTTTGACTTAGAAGGCTGTTCCAGCTGGGCATAGTGTAACCCTGGGCAAAGGTGCGGGATGATTTCTGCTTTCAAGAGCCCAACACTGTAGGCACCTTTTAGCCTGGCTGTTGGTATGAGCATGTGTGTGTTCCCCTGCCTACTCTGCACTATCTTCCCCTCTCAAAAAGACTCAACCTGATGTGGCTTGTGCTTGTCTTGTTTCTGCTCTGGGTGGAAGGAGAAGCCCTCTGGGCCAGTGGCTACCCCCACTGTCTTGAGGTGACACTTGCGCCTGGTCTTGGAGCTGAACAAGGCCATTCATGGGCTTGGAAACCTCGAGTGCCTCTCAGGATTTCAAATATGTGGATTAGTATTTTTGAGTACCTTTACCCTGGCACAAAGGAGGCTGTTGCTTGCCTTCCCTTCTGCCCTGCAACCTGTGTGAGGCTACTGTTGGTTATGCAAATCTCTGTCTGGGGGTTATAAACCCTCCTTGGAGGCACTTGGTGCTCTCCTGTGTGGAGTCTGTGTGACCTCTCTGGACCCTGAGTTGGCCCAGTCCAGGAGCCATGCTGAACTGTGCATATGTGTTGGTTTTGGCTGGGATAGAGGTAACTTTCTTCATAATAGCTAGTAGGTGGCCATATTTTGGGTTTGTGCTAAGATGTGACACTGATGTTTTAGTTGTTGCCAAGCAATGTTTACATTAAGGCAAGGATGTTTTCAGTTTCTGATACTGCGCCAGGGTTCCCAGCTGCTTCTCTGCAAGAAGCTGGGAGGGGACACAGCCAGGACAGCTGACCCAAAGTGACCAAAGGGATATTTCATGTCATAAGATGTCATGCTTGGTATATCATTATTTTATTTCAATTATTAAACTGTTCTTATGTCAACCTATCAGTTCTATTACCTTCTTTCCTCCAATTCTCTTCCCCCATCCCACTGTGGGAGGAGGGAGGTGAGTGGACGGCTGTGTGGTGCTTAGCTGCAGACTGGGGTAAAACCACAACAGTTTATGAGGCTGGAAAATGGACAAGAGACAAGAAGCCACAAGTTATTCCTGTAACCTGCTTTAAATATTGGTTGGTATTTGGATAGAAGCGTGGTCAGGTCCCTGTAAGGAGCAGGAGGATGTGCTTAATAAGAATCCAGCTCTTGGCTGAGAAGATCCTGCTGGGTCAGTTGACATCGTGGATATTTTCATGAGGAGGCTCCTTGGAAACCTGTCCAAATTAACAGATTGGGTGTCTTGGCACAATTCCCAGCTATTGTGCAAACGCTGCTCTCGCAGCAGGCTCCTCTGCTGACATTTGAAACGCAGAGGGAAAAGGTTAAATCTTGGAAACAACTGTCCATGCCGGGCTGGGCTGCGAAACTTGGTGTGTAATTCGCTGGAGATCGGTAGCTAAATCTGTCTATTTTTATTGTTAGTAAACAGAAATTTAAAGTAAAGCCACTGTAATTTGCTGCCGAGCGAGTCAAGTTCCCACCGCCGGCACTGGAGCTGTGCGTGTGCCTCGGGACGGAGCGGAGCTGTGAAGGCAGTCTTAGCCTTCCCCTCTCTTGCTTTCCCTGTTTGCAGTGCGCTCCGCTTTTACCTGCTCCGACTGTGGGGGTTGGTGCTGGATCTGAAAGGAGGAAATGGGAAGATGGAGCTGCTCCCTTTGCACGTGGCTGAGGCCAGTGCTGGGGCAATGCTGAGGTGTGCTCTGCAATTGCTTAGAGTTTTGGGGTAAATCCAGCTGTCTCCTCCAAGTCTGCCAGTCCTTGCCAAACATACCTGCAAAGTGCTTGGCTGGCTGCTTACCACACCGGAGATGACTGGAGCAGGTCTGCCTGTCCAAGGATTGTGTGATGTCCAACTTGAAAGGCCTCTCTCCAGGTTTAAGCTGAGTTGTTGGCTGGTGTGGCAGACAGTGCAATAGTTGGAGCAGCTCCGAGCAGGCCTGCAGGAACTCTGCGGTCTCTCTATGCACGTGCCTTCAGTTGCTGCTTGAAGGCAGCACCTCTACACCACAAAACCCACCGCTTTGTGCCACAGGATGTTGCTTCAGTGATTTACTATTAAAATTATGTTGCTGGAATTAAAAAAAAAAAAACCCAAAACCAAAAACAAAACCAAAAAAAGTATTGGCCCTTCAAAACAAAAATGTTCCCGCGTTACTTTCTTGCTTCTGTAGGTACATATCTCTGAAATAATTTTACTTATTTATGTTATAATGTGATTTATAAAATTCACCTTTCCATGATTCACATTGTTTGAATGCACATGTGGAAGAGGTACAAGAAATTTATTTTGCTTAAATATCAGCCTTGGAGACTCAATGTTTTCTTTCCGAATTCAAAAGAAATATAATCTTAAATTTTTGAGATTCTCATTGATAATTAATGGCTCCGTGCGTTGTATCTTACTGTTCTATGGGCTTGAAGATTTTCTGTTGGAAACAAAAGGAAAATCAATTTCAACAAATTCAGTTGTTGCCTTCTTACTAGGTTATGGTGCTCAATGTAAATTAATGTTTTGAATTTATGCCATCGATCAGTAGGTGCAATTATTGATTGAGGATGCATGAGGTAAAAAGTGAATAAATAAGTTTTTGTCTTTGTTTTTATAACATGAAAACACGTCAAAGTTTATTGAGCTGCAAGTTACTTTGTAGTGAACCTGAGGTGGAATCAGAAACACAAGAATCATGCTGCTATGTTTATTTCTTGGATGCTGATTGCATTTTCTTAAAATGCTGACTGATGGGTGTCCTGCTTCAGAAATTTATTTAGAAACCTGAGGTGTAAGGGTTTGCTGCCTGATCACAGGTCCTGATGCCCATCCAACCTTCTGTGGGACTGGTTGGAAAGTGGGAAGCTACCTTGCATACAATCCTTTTAATTGTGCTTTTTTGCCTTTTGTGTAAATTTTCTCAATTCCAGGTGCTAATAGAGCCATGGCCATGCTGTGCTGATTCAGTAGTTCAGGGCTGATCTCAGGCTCTTGCTCACCTTATGGACAATGACATCTTGACTTGATATTGCCTGAAACAGATGGCTATTTCCATGATTCCTTACAATGTCACATCTCTGAGCCTGGGAAAGTCAAGCAGCAGTGGAGACTGTTACAGGTAAGCATTGACCTCACTGAAGTGTGGAATCCCTTCTGCTGATGGCTTGGAGAGCAGCAACTGCCCATCGGAAGTATGAGGGTATCCTTATCACCTGGAGCTCCTACCAGGTGGAGGGAGTGACCTTCGTGCCGACAGGTGACTATGGCTGTTTCTTTCCATGGATCCTGACAAATGGTGGTTTGATGGTTGAGTAAAAAATCAGCCAAAACCAACTGAAAACCAGAACGCAGTCGTGTAATCATTTATTCTGATATTAAAGGTACCAGGTCCTGTACACAATGTCAGAGCTTGTTCTCTCCTGATACTCAGCATTTCACTTAAATAATAGAGCTGGTTTGAATTGGAAAGGCAGGTCAAATGGTTTTATGAGGAGACTGAATCTTTGGCAGAAGGCAGAACAGGGACATGTAGATTGCTGTAAGGTGGTTTATGATATCCTGCTCATTGGTAAATCTTAATTTCCTACTGCAGAGCTACTTCCAGCTCTAATGGTCTTTCTGTATTGACAAATCTCCACAGTCCCTTTGTGTTCAAAACTAACAATGTTGATTCTACTTTGTTGATATGTGTACTAGATGTGTCTACTAAGGACTTTTTAGAGTCAGACCCGGAATCCTAGTATCCTGGCTCTATTTTCATACTTGTAGTTCTGCATCAGATGCTTTGCTGCATGTTGCCCCACATTTCATTTTTGCCCTTTACAGAGCCCAATAAGCGCTTGTGTGCTTTGTGTACAAAGTAAGGAATGTTTGAGGCTTACTTTAATCTTAAGAGCAGGAGCAGAAAACAGGGATTATGTGCAATAATTCACAGCAAACAGGAGCACAATGCTACTGAGTTGTAATAGGCGGGGGAAAAAAAAAAGGATCAGTAAATAGCATCATCGGCATGGCTATTTGGTGAGATACAAAACTCTTCAGAAAATTATAGATGGTGGTATTCAAGTGGCCTAAAGTCCACCTGATTTACTTAATATTTACCTGTAGCTTTCTCCGTATATCTGCCTTTTGAATATTGTGCATAGGCTGACTGCATCACTCTTCAGAAACCAGCATCTTTTCTACGTAACAAGGGCTCAGTGCAGTAGTGAATACAGTCTGTCTTAATGTGGTCAGAAAGTCTTCATCAGTGGAGGAAACTGAAAGTAATAGGAGCTAATTACTCCTGTTGACACACCACACAGAAATTAGGCTTATGTTTTTACTGGATTCAGGTTAAACCATTTCAGTCTGTTATTCCAGGAGTTTTGACTGAATGTGGTATTCCTTCCTAGATGTTCATGAACTAGATGTTCATGGTCTGGACTAGGGGGAGCAGTGTGAGTCCCGTTGTCATGCAGAGCCTGCCTGTGTGTGCCAAGGTGCAGGAGAGCTGAGGAGAGACTCTGCTCTGTAATTAGTGCAGCAGGATGGGTTTGTGGTAGAGCTTTGCTAAGACTGTGTTAGTGGGTTATGTACCTGCTTTTTCTGTGTTCTTTCTGGATGAAAGAAGGTGCCTACAGCCTGAGTTGAGCAGCATTGCCAGCTTGTCTACATACGTAATTTCTTTTTGATTTAAAGAGCTCTGAGACCTTCATTTGAAGGTTGCTATAGAAATTGTTCTCTATGGGAATTAGCTATAGTAATAAAAGTTGACAAAATACAGTATTTCTACTGCTCTCATGGATTTGAGCCACTGCTTTTAAAAATAGAGAGGAAAACAAAAAAAATCCCACCAAATCCCCCCAAAAAACAAACAAGGAGAAGAGTCGATTGAGGACATAGTACCCTTGATCAAACAGAGGCAAAGCCCAGCTGGCAGGAAACCTATCAAAGACAAAATAAGATAGTCAGTTTTGTCAGATGGGGACCACATTCCTGTTGGAGATCAGAGGATTCACATCAATCACAGCAGCAGTAACTGCAGGTTGTAAGTAGTAGGGCCTGTGAGAAGACTGTAGTTTGTGTCTCTATCTTAGATAGAAATAGATACAGATATCTTGTCATAGAGTCAGTGGTATCTGAGGAAAAAGTGTATGTGAACTGATCTATAAAAGTTTGATAGATGTTTGGCCTGTTGAAGCAAAGCTGAGGCAGTATCTCTAAGGTTTGCTATAATTTTCCAAGTGGAAAAATGAAAACAACATCCTCTTCCAATTTACTAGTCACCTAATAGTCATCAAAAGACCACACTTAGCTTTTCTTGTATGATTTTGTTGGGGGTTTTTCCTGCAGTTTGGCTGCAGCAAAACTATGACATTTCTGTATTCACTCAGGCATTTGATGTTCTTTCCAAAGGGACTGTTGGCCTTCTCTAGAAGGCTTCTGGTACTACTTGACCTCCTTCACTCTGCTGTTTTGTGGCTGGGACTGTCTTTTGCTCCTTCTGTGCAGGGTCTGCTGCCCTTGGCCAAGAACTGCACTGGCTTGCTTTGTCTGTATTACAGAAAGCCCCAAAAGCTAAACAATTCTTCTGCATTGCAAGTGCCGCTCCTTTAATGGCCGTGTTCTGTCTGTCCTTTGTACTTGTTGAACACAGAATTTCATACTCTGGGTACCACTCCACCTTGACTCTTTTTTTTTTTTTCTCTGTCAAAAGCAGAAATGTTGATAAAATTAAGCAAAACTTGTTGAGGGGCTTCACAGGTGTTCCCAGTCTGCCTTTATTTTGCATATTCATATAGCTTGGACTAAGCAAAGGAGCTAATGTTTATTCCTGTGTAGCTCTTTGATCTGTGTGTTTTGCAGAATCTCCTCTGCCAGCCTGCAGAAGTTGAATTATTGTAGCCCACAGCACAAAGCTGTGGCTTTCTAAATTCAAACAAAAGCTGCTTATGTTCCTAGTCATGGGGCAGGCAGATTTCTGGTTGAATTCTGTGCTGCACAGAAAGCAGGTATCACCTCTGCTCCTCAATAGTAATGGCTGGCAGTCATGTCTTATTGATTTCATCAGAATGAAATAAAAATCGATGTTTTGAAATTAAAGTGAACCCAGGAACCCCTGGGGAAGTGGCAGATTTCTGGTTGAATTCTGTGCTGCACAGAAAGCAGGTATCACCTCTGCTCCTCAATAGTAATAGTACTCTCAACTGAGTTGAGAGTATTGGGCAGAACTCTCAGTGAACCCAAGACTTAATTTTGCTTTTAAATCTGATGACACAGTCCAGCCTACTTTGCCTATGCTCACTGCCGATGGACCTGTACCTGAGGTCCCTGAAAGTGTGGATACAGATGGATACCAACAGTGGATTGAATTTTCTGTTCTTTCCAGTAGTTTCTTTGATCAAATTCAGCACAATTTCTCTGGCAGTGGCTGTAGAGAATTGAGCTTGTTTTATCTAGATATTATCTCAAGGTGGTTGTAGAACTGATAGTTTCTTTTCCAAGTGTGAGGTCCCACGTACACCTGAGTTGGGTAAAACCACATAGAAACAAGAGAGAACATCTGTGTTCACATGCAGTAGACTTATGCAGCCATGACAATGGCAAGAAGCTCTGTAAGACTGGCATCAGTGTAATTGCAACTTGTTGGAGTGCTTGTAAGGTCCCTGGTTGTGCCCACAGGATTTGTATGGTCTTTGTGCTCCAGCAAGGCTGGATCTTTGAATGTCAGCGCAGGACTGAACTGGGATGCTGCCATGTGTTTCTAGCTCTCCTCTGACTGCAGCAAACTCCTTCCTCTGCAGACTCTCTGCTCTTTCTCTCACCTGCTAAGGTCTGTTTATGCTGTGTATTTCCTTTAGGGTTAGGATGGATATTTATCTCTGTGTTACAGTAGCGCCGAGCCAAGCGGGCTATGATCTTGGCTAGGGTCTCTAGATGCTGCTGTAATATTAATAAGAGACTTGTAATAAGATTCAGTGTTCACAGTTCTTTGCAATTCGTGTCTGTTCTGAGTAGTTCACAGTATCAGGGCCTCAGCTACATATAAAAATAAGTAATTGATTTGTTTCCTATTGAATAATGACATGCTGGTGGAATGATTAATGAATAAGAAATCACAAGTGTCACTGGCACACAAATGGGAATCATCATTCCCTTAACAAGTTTTTTTTCTAGTCAGGTTTAACTTTCCATTGGGAATTACAGTTTCACTAATTTAACAAAACCACCCCATAAATAACTCATCATTTTTTATATATGTCGGTTAAAGAAATCTGTATTGAAGTACTGGGAAATGACACTTGTAGAAGAAACACTGCTGCAAATAATGGGAAAATTGCAGATGTATTTTATACCTCTCCTGAAAATCAAAAGGTCTCATAAATACAGTCTGTAAAAATGTCTGTGGAAGAGTTAACATAACTGTACAAGCAATAAGCCTGACCTTTCAGTGTAATTTATTTTAGATTTGCTCAATCCTTTTTTATTAAAACTAGCACATCTGAAGCAGAATTAAATCCTATTATACCGGCTCTGTGATTGTATCAATTTTTCTCTGCCATGGCACACTTTATTAAAAGTTACTTTGTTTCATATTGGCTAACGCAATCAGGGGAGTAAATGAGGTTTTGTGGTCTTTGGAAAAGTATGTGGTTTCTATCCTTGGTAGCAGTGTGAATTACGATGAGGCACAGCTGAGTTTCAGCCCTGCAACAATCAGTTCAGTGCACTTTCGCTGGGTGGTGGCAAGACACGGGTCTCCATCCTGTCCCAGTGCTCTGGTCCACGGCTGCGTTACACAGAGGTGGCTGCATTTCATGTTTGTGCCTTCTGTTAGCAAAAATCTTCACCAAATCCTTAGAGAACCTGTTCATACCAGATGGAGAGCCTCGAGATGAAAAGTTTACTTCTCCGTTCACGTGGCAGATTTAACATACATCTCAACCTCACAAAACCAAAAGAAAAGGTGTGCTCAAGCCAAGCAAAATAGCACAGAATATTTTATCTTGATTACTCAGCTTGGGGTCATTCTCACAGGCTGGAACTTAAGCCTGTTACTCAAAATCCAAGTAAACTAACTTTTCACTAATTTTGCAGGAGTTGAAAGCAGTGCATACATCTGTAAAGTCTTAGATTCTGTAGTGTCCGCATTAATATGAATCTGAAATTGATGAGTTGGTTTGGGTCTGGCAACACTGGCACTTGCACCAGCATCAGTGCCCCAGGACCACTACAGCAGTGCCTGCTGTGCACTGGTACAGAACACTGCATCGTGCTGAAGCTTCGCCTGCTCTGAACATCCCCAGCACAGGCATTTTCCTGACCTGCTGGGCTTGATTTGATGTGCTATCAAGACTTCTGGACTCTCCTAACTATTACTTCTGTGATAGTAAAAGAATTACTCTCAAGAAAGAAATTGTAGGGCAATGTAGCTCTTCTGTGACTGGAATGTACGTGCAGCTAACGAAGGGGGAAAGAGCCTGAGTGTATCTGCCCCTAAAGGAAGTCACTTAAAGCTAAACATCGGTCTGAAGCACTTGGCATAATTCAGAGCACAGACATGACCTAAGAAAATTTCTACCTCTGTTTTTGTGGGGCTTTGTGTGGCTCCTGTGAGTACTCGGAGGTCCGTCAGCTCCTAGAAATAGAGGGCTGGCAGTCTGGTGTCCTTGGTAGCACTGGGGATACATATGGGAGGGATCAGCTGCGCTGTTTACATTCATAGCAGGTTTGCACTTCTGTTTTGCCCCTATCCTAAGCACAACACCTCTCAGACATGAGCAATGTTCTAACTTCTTTTGGTACCTGAGGCTTTAGGAATTTATATCCATTCAGATGGGAAATGGGTGGTGGGACAAGGAATGCAGTTGTCTGATCCTGCCTTGAACCTCCTTCTGGCAGTTCCAAGAGCTCTTGCTTTCTTTCTGGCTTTTTACTCAGGATCATCTGACGATATTGCCATATATGTTGGGCTTTCTTCCTCTTTTCCCATTATCTCTGGCTTCTTGTTGTTTCTGCCTTTCGCATAGTTCTGTGTTCCAATGTGAAATCACTCGTTACCACCAGCGGAGCCTTCTGTTTAGTGTTTCTGCCCCCTGAACTGACTTGGATACACCTTTGTTCTGAACAGGGCTGTGTGCTCATAGACATCCCCTGTCTCTGCTTCATCCCCCTCTTGTCTTTTAGTGGAGCCTGTTTTTTTCATCCTGGCTGTTGGTGTTTGCTCTAGAACCCAGTAGTAATTGAAATGCTAGTGTATTTGCTGCCCTTGGGTGGATTTTACCTGGTTGTTTTTCCCCTGAATTTCTTGCAGCGCAGGGTTAGGTTGGATTGAGAAGGGGATTTAGATGGAGCCAAGTAATTTTCCACATTTAAGGCCTCTCCAGTGCTTTTTAACTGACCAAGATCTACAGCGCTTTGGAGTATTTACTGCTCCTGTTTAATGGGCTGTTTACAATTTCAGTACCAGCCTCAGTAGCCTTGCTGAGCATATTTCCGTGCTTATGACATGTTTACAGTGAATAATAAGAACTGACACATTTTGCGTGTACAGGTTAATGCCCTCAAATCAGGTGCTATAAATTGTTATGGGTGGGTAGTTGGGGCAAGAACCTCTTTCCCATCTGCTGCTTATTTTATATAGCATTAGCACAGGAGCTGGCAAACATGAGAGTTCAATTTTTGCTTCCTCTACTCATTGCAGGCAAAGTGCGATATTGCCTCTCTTTTCCGTTCTCCCATGTCATGTGCATGGATGGAGCTATCCTGCAAGGCTGCATTTTGTAGGAGAAAATGATCAGGATAGCTTCAGAGCAACTTTTGGCTCTCTGAGGATCATGTTGAATTCTGCCACTTGGCTTTAGGAGGCCCCAAAGATGGGAGCGTGCAGCAGCCTCTCTGCTTTCCGTCTCCAGTGTCTTCCCTTCCCCACAGAGCATCGCATTTGGCAAGCTCTTCCTGCTGTCTGGCTGCAGCGCTTTTATTAGCGTGGTGATTTTGCTACGCTCCTCAAAGCAGCCTTTGTGAGAGCAGTAGTCTTCTCCCTAAGACAAAGTGTCTCAAGTTCTGCTCTTCAAAACGGTTTTCCAATTTGGAAATCTCAAGTAGCCTTCTGCCTGTAAAATAAAGTAAGTGTGTTATCTCATAGGAGTAAAAGCAACTTAATATGCATATCAGGTGCAGAATGAGGCCTCTGGGCAGTGTTACTGGCGGTGTGGGACTACATAAAGGAAAAATTGCTTATTGCTTATTTCCATCTGCCCACAGCCGACCTTTCCAGGTGCAATGGGTTTTGTCTAGTGCATTTGGAAATGCTCCAAAACTGCAGTCTCCTAGGCTTTGTGACTGTACATATTTCTTTAGAGAAACCCAAATATCTGCAAATAGGGGAAAAAAATGAAATTTTAAGAGGGGAATAGCCTATTCTTCTCTAAGGCACTGAATCAGATCTTGGTTTCTAACAGGTGCTGTTGGGTTATAAATGCTGGCTTGAATATTCATTTAGAACAAATCTGATGACAAGTAATGATCTGATAAGCCCCAGTGCCATGAAATCCTCTGTTGTTACTGAGTGACTGTATTACACCAGCTCGAGAGTGGACTTTCCTTTATGGAAAAGAAACTTCCAGGAAGCATGAGGGTTCACTGCTCGCTATACTTGCTCAGTCCTTGGCCTCACCGCTAAGACACTCAGTAGTGTTACTTGACGTGAAGGCGCAACCACAAAACTCATTTCACATGGACCATTGAACAACCATTAGACATTAGAAATTTTCAGTCCCTACCCCCAGATGGAATTTGAACCAGTGACCTGGAGGTGAAATACGCTGCTGCAATCCTCGGGAGCCTGCGGAGTGTTTGTGTTCACTCTGCAGAGCACTTTTTCTGTATCAGAAAGCAAATTAATCTGTCACTGAGACTAATCCTGTTTGTCCCAGAGGTAAACACAGTTTTCAGATGTAGAGGGGACTATTTGAGACTATTTTTACCTTCCAAGTTTTGAATGCCAGAAAAAAATTTTGCATCTATTTTCTGTATGAAAAGTCCAGCAGGTACTTTTGGTGTAGATGACTTGTATTTGAGTGGCAAAGTGGACAACAGTAATTCCCTCTGATAAGGTAGGAGCCTTTGTCTTCCAACAGGCAACTTTTTTTTCTGCCTAATTTAGAGGTGGAACAGACAGAAAACAGTTATGCCCACAAATGCCACACAACACATTTGGAAGTTTCTGGTAGTTATGCCAGTTGGTGAACCCAACTGGCATCCTGATCTCTGTGGGCTTTGCTTCTCTTTCAGAATCTAATATCCCCTCTCAGGCCAGGGAAGACTTGGAGAAGTGAGCAACTAGAGAAGCAGCTGCAAAACTGCAAAAGTCTTTTTATTATGCCAAAAAACCTGACAGTTTCCAGCTTTTTTGAACTGTTGATGCTCCAGTGAGGTAAATGCAGACACAATGGTTTATTACATCAGTTATTTGTTTCTCACTGGTAAGATTCCACAAATGATCTGCTTGGACACCCTGTCTGGTACAGGGTCTGTGGCTGAGGAGCCTGATCATGTGAACACAGGCTGGTTTCAGTGCACGTTTGAGTGGAATATTAGACAGCGGCTCACTGCTAAGGCAGCCTGTCTTCTGATGTCTCTGGGCAATACAGGGTAGAGAAGCTGTTTGTGTTCCTGTACTTTATATCAAATTCCAGTGATGACATGTGCATGGAAATAATTAGTTAAATAAATACTCAGGTGTTGATGCTCTGGCAGGAGATAGCAGAGGGAATTATCTGTATGCAAAAGGACAATTTAAGTTGATAGCATCCACAGGGATAATCAATGCCAAATCTACCATTACCATTGATTTAGGCATAATTAGTTTGGATGAAGACAAAAGACTGTTATCAAAAATAATAAATTGAAGCACAGCAGTGAATCCAACAGGGAGAAGCCTCCATCAAAGATGTTTGAGGAAGGTGTTTTGATCCTCCTGCACTGATTATGTGACTTGTTGCGTTGGCTCTGGCTGGTTTGCAGCGCAGTTGGATACAGACGCTATGCTACACAAAAACTATCCTGACTCTTCCAGGAGAGCATTAACCAGCTTGTTTGTGGGGTTGTATTGGGAGAACTCTGCACTTGAAACCTTTCTGACCTGTTTGTATGTTTAGGATTTCATCCGTTTCCTTTACAACTCACTTTAGGATCAGCTTTGATTTTTGGATCTGCTGCTAGTTTTTTAACATCTCATGTAGCCGCTCCTTGTTCAGAGCTTTTGTAACTGGCTCAGAACTAACCTCAATGTTTTGGTATTGCCCTCTTGTTTCCTTACCCAATGGAACAGGCTTTCTTTGAACTCTGTTCCCCACTTGTCATGCAGCTTGTTTGTCATCTGTAAAGTGAAGCCCATTGTAGCCATGTCATGCCTTAAAACCATGGAGACCGTGTGGAACAGGTCCATGTTCACCGATGATGTATGTTATAGACTCAGCTACGCTGAAATCCCAGACTTTATTCTTTCTCATGCTAGAGAGGCTTATGTATTTAGTAACAGAGATCTCCAATTCATAACTTGTGCATTAGCCACAGTGCTGGTTATCCCACTAATGTTCTGCTTGTCTGTGAGCATCCAGTGTAGGTACCCCACTGTACCTGGCTCTGTAGGATGCCAAGCAACCTTACAACTGGTAAATCAGTACCCGCTCTCTTATTTTGCAGGGCAGGGACAAAAAAATCACCATAGTTAAAGTGTAGATGCATTTACTGTGGACAAATGCTCTTTGTTTATCAAGAGCTCCAGTGCAGTGGAGGGGGTGCAGCCTACCACCTACCACCTCTCTGAAAAGATGGCTGCAGTGAATTGATGCCACTTGCTCAGTGTCATGTCCTTCTCATCCATCTCCTGATGGACACTGCTGCAACCTGTGAGCAGTCCAGGGAAGTAACATGAAAGAGTTAAAGGTATGTGAAATTTGTGTACATGATGCGTGTTTGCAGGGGAAGAAGGAACTAACAATATGCTGGAAGACAGAGTGGGACAAAAAGGAATTTGAGAATCACAGTGGAGAAGCGGTTGAGAACAATCTGTTCCAAGGTGAGTATGATCTTCCACTCTAACCATCTTCAGTCTGCTCAGGGTTGTGTTTTTACCTCAATTTACCAACACTTTCTATGTTTTTCCACAATGAGTTGCTGACCCTGCACTTGATAAGAAATGACCCACCACCTTCTGCTGAGCTGTATCAGCTCTTCCTGGTTGAAGGCCTGTACCTGTGCTCTGGCTTTGGTCAGTTCAGGGGATAGGCCGACTACTTGCCGGAGGGCTGACCTGAGAGGTTCAGGAACCCCACTCTAGGGGCAGATCCATCATTGGAGCAACAACAGAGGAATGGGATGGCCTGTGTGGGTGATCCCCACTTTCACCGTCAGCCTATAATTGTGCCAGATGAGGAACAGTGTATTGAAAATTGTCCTTGAATACACTGGCAAGGTGACTTTCTGCTAGAGTCCTACAGGAACAGCACGGTGGGCTGCCAAAACCAATGCAGGCACTGTGGAAAACGATAAATGGGGATGGAAAGTGGCCAGAGGGGCGAGAGCACTATCCAACTGGACAGCCTTAGCTCTCCAAACAATCCAGCTCTGCACACAAATGGAAGGAAGTTGTTTCCACCCTTTCTACTGTGCTGACTTCTTCACATAATAGAAGGTCACCAGTTGATTTCTGGCTGATCAGCAGAACTGCTTCCAGGCTGCATAAATTTCATGTGGCCTTTTATTCTTTTGTGTGGCTACTTCTTCCAAGGGACACCTCTTCATTGCTGGAGAATACCATGGAGACAGAACTGCTCCAAGCAAAGGGGAGGAGGAGTACATGCACAGATAATCTGCCTGGGATTTCAATAGGGAGAGACCAGAGAAAGTTGTTTAGAGTCTGGCCTTGTAAATGAATTTAATCTCTATAAACTCTTGATCAGGAGCTGGTTCCTCAGGTACCAAGTGTCATTGTAATTCACTGGTAGCAGAATGGATTTATGTTGATAGAGGAGCTGGCTCATAGAATTTCCTTCTTAATTTTCATTTTGCTGTTTTCCATTTCTGGGAAATGAATTAAGCAGAACTAAGGCCACGCAGGGAAAGTGTCTGTATGAGGCTGGAGGAAAAATCTAGCCTGTTCAAACTCATAGCTGTACTGTATTTGAATTGGGTCTTTCAAATATCTTGGTTTAAATAAGCCGTGGAGTAGGCTGGAGAAACGGGGCAGAGGGAAACTGGCCTTCTATCTGCTGGCACCCCCTTTTTTCCTGTGCACATGGTCATAACCAGGCACTGGATGGTGGTGCTGGATTTACTGGGAAATCATCTATCCCTGAGTGAAAAGGAAGTAGGGATTTAAGGCTGTCCCCACCATGGGTTTCCTAATCAGTGTTGAAAGACCATCAGTCGTGGTTGTGAGGGGAAGAGACAACATCTGAGTGTGGATTTGCTTCCCAAGGTATGGAAGGTATTTTGGTTCCTGTCAAGACTGAAGTGGTCTGAGGAAGGCTGTGCGTGGTGCTGCCACTCTGCCTTTCCCCTGCCGGTTGCAATTGGGACCATATTCCCATAAAGCCATTACTTCTGAGGGGAACAAAGAGTTAAAGATTTAAAAAGCAAAGATTCTAAGAAATGCAAACAATGTGGTTTATAATAAGAAAGTATAAATTAACTAAGGAGAAGAAAATAGCATGTTGAAAACAAATTAGTAAGGAGCGTGCCCATGGATGCCTGGATAGCTTTACCAACTAGTCAATTAGAGCCAATTATCATCCTTAAACTCCTAGCACCGTGTTTAGTATGCTTGCAGTGTGTCCAATTTAGCTTGCACTGTTTCATAGGTTTACAATTTTCTCTCTGTGTCTGAAATGATCTAGCTGGAGACACCAGGAAAGTGCCAAGCATTAAGTATATAACAATTGTAATTCTTTTGACTGAAACCTGATTTGATTCAGTTGAAAATGACTTTAGTGTATTGGATTTACGGTTCATTTAACAAGTGCTGTAGATGTCAATACATTAGTGTAAACCTGATGCAGGTAGTAATTTGGTTTCTAATGAGGTTCCCCAGCAGTATCCAACTATGAAAAATGGGGCATTCTTCAGTGGAGCACAAAGTGCACCTGCCTGATCGCAGATGTTGTCTGAGGCTCTGCCGCTTTACTTCCCGGCAACGGTGTGGCATTACGTCTTGCAATGGGCTTTAAAAATGTCTCGAACTGATAAGAAGTTAGAAGCACAGATTGGGGAGAGTAAAAGACTTCTCTTTAAAAGTTTTGGTTTAATTATAGGTCTAAATTACAACTTTATCTCCTATTTAACTGTGCAGTTGTTGCAGATGCAAAATTTCAGCCAGATTTAGTGGGACCGCAGCAGCTGAGATCAAGGGAAACCGTTTATTTTTATGTGATCAGACCTCCTTACCTTCCCACTCTCTTCAGGTGCTTCACTGAATGATCCTTGTGGTGAAGGGTAGGTTTTGTTGTATACTCGTGGGATGGGAACAGAAGCAGTGCAGGGAGGCCAGGACAGAGAAGATGTGATGTCCCCCTGTCCCTTGACTCACCTCTTCCCTCTCTGGACATGAGTCATGTTCCAGAAAAGCAGCTGTGGGAGATGTAAGCGAGGGGGAGATGTGACACTGGGTGGAGGACAATACGGTATAGAGGACAAAGTACATGTATGGGCGTTTACTTCACCTGAGAAGTAAGATGTGGCTTTGGAGAGCCTCTCGCCCATAATGGGTTTATTTTCTTAGGCTTTACCTCTGGCCCTGGGGTGGCTGTGGGGTCCCTCCTCAGACACCAATGTTCGGCTTTGCTGCCATGCCCAGGGAATTTCCAGAGATGTGGGGCTCCATGCAGGTGCCTTTCTAAGTTATTGTCCCCTTCCAGGGCAATATGTGCAGCCAAAAGCATGTCAGGTCCCACCGTAGCTCTCAGTGGCCTTTTTCCTGTGGGGAAGGCCCTTCCAGGCTGCCAGGGACACTGCCCTTCAGCACAGCTTGTGTGCTCACAAAATATTTTTAATGTTTTATGTGCCGCAGCCCAGAAGGCAGCTTGTGTTTTGGCGTTAAGCTGATTTCCACAGGTTGAGACGTTACTGCTCAGTATGTGGGTATATGAGAGCCTGACCCCAGCAGACTGCGTTGGTGTGATTAAGGGTACAGAAGATATGTTCAGGCCTACATAAAGCAGCCTTGCACTGTCTCTCGATTCACTTCATGTCTCAGCTGGAAATACAACTCCTTTCTCTTCTCTATACTTCTTAATTTCCTTTCTTTGCTGTTATTTAGCTGCTAAGTGCTACGTGCTGCAGTAGATAATGGAAGAAGCTGTTCAGAATGAAATGGCGTGGCATTTTATGCCCTTTTGTAAACTATATAAAATAAAGATGAACTTCTCTGCTTGTTCCAGACAAGGCACACCTTGCTGTCGTTTGTTGGCTCTCATTTTCCACTGGATCACGGCTGGCTCCAGATGGAAGAGAGTGAGGAGTGAGCATAAGTGGGGCTGTTTGCCCCCAGCCTGCAAATGCTGCTCTAGATGGGAACAGAGGGGCAGTATGAGAAACTGAAAAAAACCTTAGTTTAATATAAACATTGCTTGACAACAACTAAAAACATCAGTATGTTGGCAACATTCTTCTCAACACAAATCCAAAGCATAGCCTCATACTACCTACTATGAAAAAATTAACTCTATCCCAGCCAGAATTAGCACTTGAAGAAAATTATTCCAAAGTATAAAATGATAAATAAAATAAAATTTATCATTTCAAATAAAATGATCAAATTCTGAGTAGGCTTGTTGCTTTAGAATTTAAGTGTCTGAAATTTTGGTAAGCTTAGGTTTGCCTTGGAAATTAATAAAACTCAGTTGAATGAATGGTACTTTAATTCTGAGTGAGAGTGTTCATACAAGGACTTAATGCAGTTTAAGTGAGACTTGAAATTTGTAGGTTTAGATCTGATTAGCTTCCTGGTCTAGGCAAGTGCCCAGTTTTCTGTTCCTCTATTTCAGGGAGAATTTATTTTCTTCACTGTGGCACTGACCTGGAGGGTGGCGGACAGTAGCTGCACCGTATTTCTTTGCAATAAATTGTCACTTGAGCTCAACATTTAGGTTTATAGAATCATAGCGTGGTTAGGGTTGGAAGGGACCTTAAAGACCATCCAGTTCCAACCCCCCTGCCACGGGCAGGGACACCTTCCACTAGACCAGGTTGCTCCAAGCCTCATCCAGCCTGGCCTTGAACACTTCCAGGGAGGGGGCATCCACAGCTTCTCTGAGCAGCTCAGGTTTGTTGGGGCGAGCAAGATGCTGAACAACTTGGTTTAAGCAATTATTCAGTCTTAAACATAGAATACAGAAAAGCACAGAACTACTCTGACAGTGTATTAAATATTAAGTTTAACATATCAGAACAACTTAACACACTTGGCTACTATGACATAGTGTATGTATTTATAGATTGCCCAAGCCAGCTGTACCGGCCAGGTTCTGACTCGCGGTGTGCTGGTGTGAATGCAGGTCATGCGTCGCACACGATAGTGCAGAAGGCTGAATTTCAGCTGTTGGTGGGCAGCACTTTGCTAGTGATTTTTACAAAATCTTCAGTTTTCACTTTGGAATAACTTCTGTTCCTAACAAATGTTTTATTGCCTTTCCTTCAAAAGGTGGACTTCTGTTTTTTTTTCTTTTAATCCTTGTTAATGATTTCTTTTTTTGCAATCCTTAGAAATTTTAATGACAGTGCGCGATTGCTTTTTCTACAGCACCTTGATGCAATTGCAGAGAGGACTTGTGCAGTTCTGGGCCTTCTCTTTCCTCCAGGAACAAATTCTTCCCAGAATTTACAGGCTAGGTCATGTATGTTAGTTTTATGATCTCATTTTCTCTTATATTCATGTTTAATGAGTCTAGATGTAGTTAATGGTATGGGCATACCCAACTGCTAAAGTAAAATAAGAAAACCTTTCCTGTTGGAGGTTCAAAAGGTAGAGTTCGCATCGTAGCACCTTCCTCAGCTCACCACACCTGCCTGGGGTGGAAAGAGCCACAACCCTGCAGCAAAAGACTACTCTGCCTGCCCGAGGAATGGATTCCTTTGGGATTTGCAGCAAACAGCACCTTTCTGCCATCCCTGTGTGATACTGGTATAGCTGCCAGATAACAATAGCACCTGCACAATATTTTGTAGTGCCTAGGCCTTCCTTGGTGATTTTGTGTCCTTATCCCTTTTTTTCTAGATCTGTGCTTGCAGTACTGTGAAGACATGACAGAGCAGAAGTACCGGCACGGGCAACTCCTAATGGTCCAAAATCAAGAGGGAGGTCAAAACAGTCACAGAATTATGATACATAAATTCAGGTGAAGTTATTTTTCTTGTCTTCATCTTTCTGCTTTTGTAATTCTTGTTTTCTAGGATTTTAGGAAGCTACAAATGAGTTGAATTTTTTGGCCTGTCTGCTTTAATGGCAGTGTGGGTCTGACACAACCTCGGGTGTCCAAGTACTGGAGAGTTGGAATTAGAGCCTTGTTGGTATCTGAGAGCTGGCAATACTGCTTCTTTCCTCCTGGTCCCTTTTATCGTGCAGCTTGACAGAAATATTTTGTTTGTTACTTTAAAAAAATGTATTTGTTAAAAGTTAATACTTGTTTCTTGTAAAGGCTCATCCATCCTGGTATTACATTAGCAATTCTGCTTTGTTCTTCTGCAAAGCAAGCTTCAGTTTACAGGTACATCTGCTTTCCATTCCACAGCTTAAAGAAAGTCGTCAGGAAAATCTTAAAACCTACTTAATGAAGCCTTTTAAATGCTCATCCTGCACTTTTGAGTGAAGTGCAATTTATATTTCATAAAAGTAGAAGCTGAGCTGCAAGCTGTAAGTAATTATCATATAATTAAATGTCTACTATGAAAGAAATGAAAACTCAGGCTTCTTGGGAGGCTTCCGTGACTGGTTTATGCGATCACAAATTAAATTACATTTCCTTACCTTATGAATGTTCTGGAGGTACATTAGCCCAGTTTGGAGATGCACCTCTGAGACCGATAAGCTGCTTTAAAAGGGGAAAGAAGTTTATCAGAGCAGTAATTTCTATAGGCCAAGAAGAACACCACATAAATATCTGTGTCGGATTCTGCAAATGTGACTGTGCTTTTCTTGTGTGGAAATGTTTTCAGCCAAGAATGAAGCAAACCCCTATGTGAGCAGTAGCCTAAGTGAACTGCTGTGGTATTAGATTACTGAGTGATACATCTATTCCAGCTGATGGGACCTTCCCCTGCAGGAGTGAAAAACACGTTCAGTTCGTTGGGAGTGGGATGGGGATGTTGGCTTTCAGGAAATCATGGGCTCTTCATGTATTCAGGCTTCCTGCATGTTTAGCTAGGAATCCCCTTCCACTACCCAAGGAGGTCAGTGAACTCGCAGGTGGCTCAGCTGCTGGAGCTTGCACAGAGGCACCTCAGTTCTGGATGTGAACACTTTCTTTCACTTCACAGGAGAGTAACTCTACTTCTGTTAATAATTATTCAAATGATGGCATTCAGTGAAGAAAACTGCATGGCAAGAAAGGAAATATAGTAGCATATCAATGTGCACTTTGTATCCTTGCTACTCATGTTGTTGGCATTGTAGGGCTGGAGGATATACCTGGTTCAGTTTTACCTGAATGTGGAAAAAGCTGAATTAGTTAAAGACAGGTAGCCCTGCCTTGGAGCCCTTCTAATTTAAGGAGCTGCTGCAATAACAGTCAGTTATGGCTTTATGCAAATGATGAATGAAATATTTTCATGCTCTGATGGAATTAAAGCGCGGTTTCTGTATGACTTAGCTGAAAGAACAGGAAGAGTGAATATTTCATCATATTTTTGCAGTGTGTTGAGCTCACATGAAACTACTGCAAAAGGACAGTTTCAGTCATGGTTGGCTGAGAAGGTCTGGTACTGTGTTGCTATAGGGGCTTCTTCTTGGTCAAGTGTTTTTAGACAACAAAAGCATCATTTTTATCTCCTCAAGTGAAGATAAAACTCCTGGTGCCTCCAGTGTGCAGTACAGTGACAGTTAATTCCAAATCACAACTGCATACTGTGGGGTGATGACAATGTAATGGTATCCTTTATGGCACGTCAAGGGGACATATAATCGCTGTTGGCTTTTCTTTTCCCTCTCACTTTTTTCCTAAGGTTAACTATTTAACCTTGACTTCAGGCTGTATTTTTTTTCTCATTTCATTTCCCCATTATACATTATTTGGTTTGGTTACAGTCACTAGACTTTAACTGCTCTGACATATTAATTTTTAAGGGCATAAATGACTTCATTAAAATAATGTCCTTCAGATAAGTGCACTTGGCACTGTGATTGGAAGTGGACAAAAAGAAATATGAAGCATCAGCTTGTCTACATGAATAATATATTAAGGGGACTGAAAACAGTGCAATATGTATTTAAAAAGCTTCTTAGTTAACTTTCAGAAGTTCAGTCTTTAGCCTACGTCCTTGAATTGGTTATGTTCAATAACTTGTACAACTGTCAGGATTTTCTTTTGTAATGTGTTTTTAGTCAAAGCTGTGTTTTATGTTTGGAGTCTTCCTTCATTTATATGCAGTACTGGTTTCTCAGTATCCCTACTTATTCTGTGGTATTTCTTTGCAATAAATACCTGCTTGTTATGAATCCGAAACAAAGAGGAGCACTGTCTGTTGGATCCTGATAGGAAATGTTTACTGGAAGTACATTATAGTTAGAATAGGTGGTTGGGATCCACAGCTTCTGTTCTGTTCTTACTTCTGGATTCCTTTCTTTGTCTCTAGCACAGAGCAAGCCACATTAAATGTATTCTCTTAAAAGGTGGACGTAGTCTCTGCTGGTGTATTGTGCTAAGAGGAGTGGGGACAGCTGGTAGCTACTCCAAATGAAGCATTATTCTTTCTGTAATGGTCCTGCTATGCCCCTTGCCAAGTGTAATGCAATACTAGTGCATCTTACAGCAAACCTTTGAAGTAAGATAGTGCGCTGAGATGCGCAATAATTACAGTGACTTCAAACTGCAGTCCAGATCTCTTAAGGCTTCCTTTCTGGTTTCAGTAAGATAGTGCGCTGAGATGCGCAATAATTACAGTGACTTCAAACTGCAGTCCACATGCCTTAGGGTCTCCTTTCTGGTTTCCCTTCTGCCAGACCCTTCTCTTCCCCCTGCATTGTCTCTGAGAGCTCCCAGAGCCCCGATGTCACCTCGCCTGTGGCTGGAGGGGGTCACGTAAAGCTGCTCCGTGGAATCCCTGCTCACCCGAGACTCCCGGGGCACCTCGGCAGGTTGTTGTGAGGAGAACAGAGTTGAACAAGTTGCTTCAGATGTGTATTAGTGCAACTGGAAGCTTTTAGCTGAGTGCTGATTTCTGCTCGCCATTCCCCAGGGCTGTCCTTAGCTCTTGGAAGGGCTTTTTGCTTTCTTCATTAAGCAGAAAGTTTATATAAGTAAAATGCTTTGAGGTAGTAACTGATCCAATGGGCCTACGGACGTACCTGTGCTGGAGAGCACGTCCTAAAATCCAGCATTACCAAACAGTATTTTTGCCTTGTGCTGGAGGCTGAGGAGGGCCTGAGCTGAAATAACAGCCTATTTGCCCTGTCTCCCCCCGAGACTCACAGCGCGGTCGATGAATGGAGCCGCTGCTTTGGGGTGATGAGGCCTCGGCCATTTCCTTCATTTCTTCAAGAGTAGCACTGTAAATGAGGTATATAAATGCTGAGCTGCTGCAGATTAAAAACATTTCCTAAAAAATAAAGTTAAAATTGAAGCTGACCCAAGTTAAAAAGCAATTTTCTGAGAATGTAAAGGCATAAAGAAAAGTGCCTGAACATGATTTTAAGTGCTTTGGGGTGATGAGGCCTCGGCCATTTCCTTCATTTCTTCAAGAGTAGCACTGTAAATGAGGTATATAAATGCTGAGCTGCTGCAGATTAAAAACATTTCCTAAAAAATAAAGTTAAAATTGAAGCTGACCCAAGTTAAAAAGCAATTTTCTGAGAATGTAAAGGCATAAAGAAAAGTGCCTGAACATGATTTTAAGTGGGCC
>NW_010233963.1:58775-78306 GCF_000690775.1 Eurypyga helias | reverse complement strand
AAAGGACGCACGCGCCAGTGGGGTGCTGCAGATGGAGAGAGCCCTAGAGTCACATGCTAGGAGCAAATTTCAATTAAATGAGCATACTTCATGTAACTATTGAATTCTGTCTGGATAAATGGATTTTAGAAGAATATATGTATTTTTTGAAACCATGAAGTCACTTGATAAGGTAGTAATAAATCTGTCAGAATTTCTACTTTGACCAAAGCTGAGCTGTAATACGGGATTCATTTTAATACCTAAAGCCATTTTTGGGTGGGAAGAGACTTTCCCAGCTTTGGAATTAGATTTCTCTGCCATGGGTATTATGTTCTTGACCCCATATCATTGCCTTTGAGGAGCAGCAGTATTTAAAATCCGCTGTAATGCAATAAGCCTGAGCTCCAGCTAAGTGTGTGCTGTGCTGTTATAATGCAGCGCTGATGGTGGCCGTTGTTAAGGCATTGAACGTATGTGAGGTAAACACAGGGCTTTCTTCAGGAGTAATTAATAATTTAATCTCTCTGAAGTAGAGATTGCACTTCATTTATCACAACCACTCTTTGATATTTCTCTTCAGCCCATTTTAGCTGGCATTTCTCCCTTTCTCCCCTCCTCACCCACGCAGGTTGCCTTCATAATAAGCTCTTTCAGCAAAGACCAGCTTTATTTCTTTCAGATGGTATTAAGCTTTTATTTCTTGTAAAAAATAATTATGATTTACTATAAAAGACATTTTCTCATTGAACACACCACCTTTAAGAAAATGGCAAGATCAAGAGCTGCAGCCCCTGCTGTGGCTGGTACAAAGTGGTACCCACTTTCCTATAACCATCGTTCCCAAGCCAGGCTGTGGAGATTTGGACTAATGTGTCCGTACGTCTGTGTTTGTGTCCAAAGCTGCAGAGAATCGCAGTGACTTAATTTGCTGTTTGCTTCTGTGCCCTGCTTTCAAGTCTGCCACAAAGCCTTGGGCCTGGCTGATGCTAGAAGGTACTTGCCTGTACCTCCCTGTGTGCTCACCTATTGCAATACGCCAGTGTAATGTCTTCATGCTGGGCAACATCTCTGGTGGCAAGGCTTGTCTAGATCTGCTCCAAACTGAGATCAACTGAATCAGCATAGCACTTGGTGTTTTCTTAACAGAGTCTAAAATGGGCTTTCACAACTGCAACCGGTGTTTTCCATAAACAACAGTGTTCACAAAGCCTGGTTTTGTGTGAATTTGCATTTTTTTGCTTGCTGTATATATGTAAGTTTGAAGACACTTCTCCTATACTTCAGATATCTCTCAGGTCTCCCTTGTGTGGGTTTTCTGGTGTCTGAGAGGCAATGTCCATGGTATCCCCTCTTCCTTGATGAAGCTCTCTGAGTCTCTCTTCACAGTTATTTGGCTTCAAACTCTGTGTTAATTGAATGATGCAGGACAATGGGGGTCAAAATTGTGAGTGGAGGATAAACAGGAAGACAAACTGAATGATTAAATGGCACTAATTGTTCAGAATAATCGTATGATTATAAAACAATCATAAATCTCACTCCAGAGTGTATCTAGAAAGAACATGGAATCCTCCCTTCTGCCTGTGTTCTTTAATAGGAGCAATTGTAGACGAAGGGTCACTGATTTTAGGTAGTCCTTTCTGGATTTCCATTGCTTCTTGTTTTGTCAGTGGAGGATGGGGTTTATAAAAATCTTATTGCGAGTATAACTTTGCTTTTTCATCCTTTCAGCATGTTACTGCAGGACAGGCAAGCTGACTGCTGGGCAATGACTCCCAAATTGCACCCACAGCCTCTGGGTCTCCGCTGTTCCAGGTGCGAAACTGGGAGGGAGTTTGAAGACTTTACAGGTGACAGAGGTTTGTAGAAGCCAGGGGCCAAAAGCAGAGAATAACATGGAGTGTATTGCCTGGCAGGCTACCGCTACCCTTTCTGCTGTGGGCAGCTGGTCAAACACTGAGTCGCGTGGGTTGTTTCCATTAGTAGAATTTGATGAAAGGACTCATTTATTTTTGATGAACTTTTTTATTTAAAAAGAACGCATAAGGTTCCATTTTATTAAGCATGGCAGGAGCTGAACAGTGGGAGACAGACATTTTCTTCCCTTTGCATTTAAGTCCATTTTAGCAAATCTGAAAAAGCCTCTAAGTAGTTGTTGGTGTTCGTCCAGGATGCATTCAGGTTTTCTTGTGAGTTCTCTCTACTACCCCGGTCTCTGCTGCCTCTCTTTCTTGGGCACACGAGTCATTATAAAGCACTAGCTAACAAAATTCTCACCAACTACATGGGCTTTGTGTGTGACTTTTGAGTTCTCTCTGGCATGTTACTGTTGTTTCAGACGCCTAAATCTGTACATAATAATTTCCAAAGAATGACCCAGCACCCCAGAGTTAATCAACATTCCTTGTCACAGAATAAACTCTCTAATAATGCCCCAAACATGTTTTAATCCATTTATTTCCAAACTAATATAATGCTAAAGGATATTTAACTATTCTTTTTAGCATTTTCTGTAATGTTTACTCAGTAGTAACTAAGAAATCTATTTTCAATGCTAAGTGTTGCTGACGTTTAAAAGGGTTTGAGTGATGTTTTGCTGATGGCTTGTTGCATGTCCTTTAGCTGAGCTTTTGCTGCGGCAACATGGGGAAAAGAGGTCTCCTAGAAGGTTTGTGATTCCCCTGGAGTTTCTCTTTTCCCTGGAGTTTCTCAGAGAAAACTCTTCTGGAGTTTTCACATCCAGGACTGGCTGGATGTGTCTCATGGACAAGAGGTTGTGGTGGCTCTGAATAACAGGGCTGAGCTGTGCCTGTGCCAGCGCCAGCTCAGTGGACTCCTCGGCACAGTGATGGTGACAGCGACCCCCTCAGCCTTTCCGCAGGCTGGTGTGAGGTGGTTGGTGCACAGGTGGGGAAGCACTTTCTTTGTAGATGATTCAGTTTAGAAGCTACATGGGAGCCTCATGTCAGATGTGTGACTCAGAAGCTGATGGAGACCCATAAGGCTGGGCCATGAGCTGGTTTCTCCAAGGATATGGGAGGTGACTGTAGCCTTGGAGGTTTGAACTGGGCACTGTCAAGGGGAGTAGCTGCTGCACTGATTGGTGTTTGGGAGTGACAGACTTGGTGCTGACGTGTCCCGGTGAGGCCATGTCTGACCTCTGGTGAGGCAGATCTCTTGTTGGTGCCTGGGTTTGGGCACAGTTTTACATTACTGGATAAACTGAAGGTAAATGCAGTAACACTGGTGGACTGCTGCAGGGTACAAGCCAGGAAAGGTGTGAGAGCTGTAACACCCTGAATTATAGGGGTTGTAGACCTCAGAACTGGTATTTCTAAAAGTGGTGCTGGAACATTCTCCCTTCCCAGATCCTTTATCCTAAGTGTGCTTTTAGTCAGTCCTAGCACGGGAGTGGGCAGTTCTCCAGTAATTCTTTGGTTTGGGCCCAAGACATCAAAAGGTGCGGGGGGAAAAAAAAGACTAGGAAATAAGGAGATGGCACATAGATCAGCAGGAGGGGAAGGAGAAGAAAGGGGAGGTTTGCCTGAGTGGAGTGTAAGGGGATAACTGTGAAGGTTGGTGAGGTGAAATGCATGGGAAGGTTGGGTTCTTTTTGTCTTTACTGATGGTTAAGTTCTCCATGGATGGCCATCAGCAGGGGCTGCTGGCTGTGCTGCTTCCGAGCTCTGCCGGCCTGTCAGCCCCACAGGCCTTGCTGCCTCCTCTTCCAGTGTCTACCAAAAGAGCGAGTGGAGATCCATGCCAGATGCCCCTTATCCTGCCTGAAGCACAGCTGGAGACCGTGCGGGATGCTCCAACCTGGATTTTGTGCACCCATGCATTTGAGGTACGCCCAGCTCTGTGAGCACAACCTGCACCACGTAGCTATCACTGGGGTTGCTTTTTGAGGCAAATGGTGACAATAACTCAGCGTAACACTGACAAGTCAAGGGAGAAAGGTAGGTAGGTCCCTAGTTTATTTTTGTCCTGTAACATGCAAACGATTTTAACAGTTCTAGCAGATTCTGATTTCAGAACGACTGGCAAGTATTTTCAATGTATATTTTCAAAGTATTTTCTTCCCCAAATTTAATTTGAGCTAACAGTTCTTTAAGCGCTCCAAACTAAATTGGCTGTGGCACTGTCAGGTTGGCTTTAAGTATTGCCTTTCCCACTCCTGGTAGCTGGAACGGTTGTGCTTTTGTTTTACAATTAATATTTCAATGTACCTTGTAAGGTACCGTAGGCATAAATATTTAATACCTTCCCTCCGTGTTTCTTTATTGCTGAGCTTGGTGATAAGTTAGTAATTCAGACTGAAATGCAGATAAAACAGTAATGTGAACAGTTTAAATCTGCATTTTTCCAAAGCTCCTGTGGTCAAGATGACTGCGTTCTAGCAAGAGTATTGCTATTTAAAATTGTTTACCTCTACACTTCAGCTGAATGCTGCTGTACATGATAAATGAGGTAAATAAAGGTGCCTTTTGGGTCCCAATAACTGCACAAGAAACCTAATCATTCCCACTAACATAAAATAATTTAACAAATGGAACAGTGCCATAGCAGCCTAATAAGAAATTTCTGAATACTGCACCACATATGGCCAAAGCCTCTTCAGGAGTAATTCAAGCTTTTTATTTTTTTCTTCCCCATTTATAGGAGGTTTGTTTCATGTTTAATGTAGAATAAAACTTTGCATGCGGCATCCCACATTTTGCTTTTTTAGAGTTTATTTAATTTTTGATCTGGACATGAAACATTATTATTTACATTTTTCCCACTGATACCACTTCACCTTATGGGCTTTAATTCATGTCACTCTTCCTCAGGAAAAGGAAGATTTAAGCAATTAGGCTCAAATTTTCATCTCTTTAGAGACACGACTATGTCACTTTGGTCAAATAGAACAATGCCTTTAAAGGTAGATGTTAAAGCTTCTGTCCCACTCTCTCTTCCTCCTTCTCCTTTCCTTCCTTCTCTGGCTGCCCTGAAGAAAGTAATTTCTGAGCAGATGGAGATATTACTATTTAATAAGAGTCGTCTTTTACACAAGGGTGATGGGCTTTTCCTAGCCAAGACAGCATCTTTTGACTTTGGATTTTTAAATGCTCTTATGCTTAACAGCATTACCATTTGAGGAAAAAGAAGTTAATCCACCACTTTGTTGGCATAGTCTGTGTTATCTCATGTGCAGGTGCACTTGTGAGACTTCGGTCTGAGAGAATCTGTCTGGAATTTAACTACCCCTACTGCTTGCTTAAGCAGGATAAAAATCTTGGGTTTCTGTCTAGTGTACACACTGGCAGAGAGCACTAAACGGAGATTTAATATAATTCAAATTCTTCTCCAAAACACTGTTTAGTTGCAGGTCTTGTATATTTATCTGAAGAGTCAACTTGTGCCCCAAATCCTACACTTTGATCCATTTTGTAAGCCTTTGTCTTGTCTTGCAGATGCCAAGGTTCCTCATGCAGCAATGCAAATAAAATATTGCTGAGGGGAAAAGCAACTTTATTGAAGCCTTGGGATCCTGAAGAAACGTTTCTATCCCAAAGTCTGCTGGTTAAAACAAACATAAGAACCATCTGTGAGAGTGTGTCTCAATTCCAGCTGTTTGAATCCAACCATTACTTGAAATCTATGGATACTAAAATCTCCTTGGCCTCATTACTTCTTAATTGTAAAAGAGGCTGGATGTTGCTGGTGTGTTTTGCACAACCTTCTCCGGAAAGCTCCTGGCAGCCGTGGAGATGAGCTGTCCCTGGCAGAAGGGTGGCAGTCGGATACGCCGTCACTTTGCGCGACTCCAGCTTCCCGTGAGCGTACGTACAGTCACAGCTGCAAATGCTGGGTTCAGCTTCCTGGCTACGGGTGCCTTTAAAAATCACTTTTGTGCCTTAAAAAACACAAGAGCTGGGTTCCATTAGCACGTCCTGGTGGAAGCACAGGTGGTGCATTTGAAAAACAAACCAGGAAATTTTAAAATAAATGAGGAACTGTTATTCTCTCCTTTTGTGCCTATTGTAACCAAATGTTAATGGGGCTGGGCAGAGGCTGCGTACAGGCTAGGTATTTCTGTCACTGATGTGATGGGAGCAAATGCAGACAACTGTATTTATCCATCCCAAGCACAAATACTTCCATCTTTGCAGAGAAGGAGTCTGAGTTTTCCTGATGAGCAGCTCTCCCAGGAGGGCAGAGTGGGGCAGCGGCTGTAAATCCCGAATGTCAGCAACACTGATGGACTGACTGTGCTGCTGAAAAGGGGTGTCTGGGAGTCCCTGGGTAGCTGGACACTGCAGAAATGTTTTGAGAAGGCCAAATTAGGAATATCCTATCATTAAGGGGCCCCACAGTTCAGGATGGAGCTCATGGGTATGTTTTTTGCTGACATTTTTCTGTCAAAGCCAAGCCTGTTTATGGAAAAATGGTTAGTTTCAGTGAATTTCCCATTTTGACCTGCTGGTGCTGCTGGGTCCCTTGAGTCAAGTGATGGGTGCAGGACACTGCTGCTGGTATGAGTTCTGGAGTCACAACTGTGCAGGAAGGGGACAGCACTGAAATCCTGCCTGGTCACTCTTAAAAACAGGTTCAGGATAAGCATGCGTCCGCTGTAGAGCGATCGCAGGTAGGCTTTCCTCAACTGAGAGAAGCATCCTGTTGTTGAGATCCTATTGCAACCACCTCACAGAAAGCTTGTTGTTTAGCTGGAGAGTTTTAAAACAAAAATAACAGGTGTATCTGTCTCAGGTTTTGGGTTTGTCTTTTTTTGCCGTTCCCAGTTAAAATGCTGTTTGGAACCAGCACGAGCCTGAGTCTGGCTCTGTGTGCTGTTGTAATCATGTGGCTCCAAACGAAGTTGCTGCTGATTTCTGTCCGTGCAAATAAGCGTGGGTCAGGGCTGGTTTGCCTGATGGCTCACTGAAAATGCAGCCTGGTGAGTCCCTACTGAACTTTGTGCCCTTCAAGAGACTCGGGGAACAAGTCTAAGCTTGGGTGTCAGTGGGAGGGAGAAGGTGGGGAGCTTGGTTTGGGTGGTGGTCCAAGACCTGTGAGCACTAATTGTAGGAAACATGCCTTCCTTACAGAGTCAACGTCTGAGGATCCTGACAAATGTGGGAGCGTGCCTGTTAACAAGAAATCATTTTCTGATGATTACTTTTGTTGCTGCACTGTTTTTCCTGCCCTTCTACACTGGACCTTGACTTAAAGGTATTTGCTTTTCATATGGATCTCTTGCTGTTTGTCAGTGCATTGTCGTCCTACCTTTTGTGTGCTTTCCCCAAGTAGTCCCAAGTAACCTGGCGAAGTTAAGCTGATGGGATTTCCCTCAGACTGTAAACAATTTCCTTTACTCCTATTAGTTTGTTTGGAAAGTTGAAAAGCTGGAGTAATCAAAAATAATCACTGGTGTCAAAACTATTATGAATTATTAAAAGGTACACAGCAACGGGAGCTACAGATAATTCCTCATTCTGAAAATGAGCACGTCTTATGTTATTGCTGCAGTAATTACCTAAAAATACCTAATACTTAATTACTTCCAAGGTGTCAATCTTCATAACAGTTTATTAGAAAATTCTAATGGATGGAGCAGCTGCTTCCACAAGCAAATCTATCTGTGGCTGAACCTGACATTCTGCTCTAAATATTATTCCACCTTGATCAACATTTATTTCTCCACATATATCTTGTTACAGCTGTAACAGATTGGGAAGGGAGGGTTCATCCAGATGCGGTGGGAATTGTTCTGTTCACTCATGACTTCCAACTTCATGCTGCTAGAGCTAGTAGAAATGTCTGCAACCAGTTTGTAATGAGGAAGAAGTTGGAATGGTCAGTTTATGACCCTGGTCGTGGCTTCTTGATATTTCAACCATACGAATGTTTGGCTGAGAATTCAAAGGCTCGTCTTTTGGGAATTGTCAGCTGTATCAGACCATCCTGTGTGCCTTAGGGAGAGGGTATGGATAGGGCTGTTCTGGGTTGTGGGGTTACTGGTGGCAGGGCTCTTCCCTAGGGCTCCTGGGCAGGAGGATGCAAGTTAGAAGTACGTGATATCTTTTAGTTACAAACACAGAGTCCTTGTTTGTGAGTTATTATTGGTCTTGATTGCCAAAAGCGTACTTGGCACTTTGAACAGACAGCCTCAGTCTGGAGCACGCACATGTTCAGCCTGTGTGCAGCTCAGTGGAAATAGTGAGTAAAGTAGGACACAGCATAGTCCAAAAGTCTAAAATCAGTCTCTTGTTTTGTACAGAAGATGTTCAAAAACCCCCAAATTAATGAGTACAGCAACAGAAGCAGCTTGAACGCAATCGTCTCTAACAGCAAACTCTACCTTAACTTGATTAATATTGAATTCTCTAAAGCTGTGCCACAACCCTGTTGTGTTTCTGCGTTGCTGTTTTCTGTGCTTTTCTCTTTTGAAAAATTTGCTGGATCAGGTATTACGAGGAACTCCAGGACTGTCCCTTCTTCATTTCAGCAGCAGGAGTTTTGTGCCTTTGAAGCTTAAGGGTTTGAGTTTTATTCTTCTGCTTCTGCAGTTTCTTTGGAGAGCAAGAGCGTGTTACAATTTACTTCTTTAGACCTTGCACGGTCCTACTTAGTGTCACATCAGTGACTGAGCCACTCCATGTCCTTTATCCTCTTCTGAACTGTCCTTCAAACAACCTTACACCTTGGGCAACCTAAGATTGGATCCCGGTTTTGCTGTACTGCCTGGTTTTCTCCCCCTGTCTGAAGTTGGGACAGAAACAGTCTTAGCACAACCAGAGTAGTTTGCTTTGCCAATGGTGCAAAACAGAGTAATACATTAAAAACAACACAATAAGGATGCCTGTTCCTATTTCTGGTAGTTTTCCATTAATTTGGAGAGTAAATAACAGGTGTCTTGAGACAGAAGGCCTGTATTTTTGAAAACCTGTATTTTTTATTTAACACTATGGATGCTTATCCGTCTTACTGAATCTTCAGAGCTGCTACACTGTATTATGCATGTGTTGCATTGCAGTTAGCAGATACTAATTTAACCAAGTGTTCTTCTAAAAAATGCATTGCAAATCTTGTTATAGCAGGTGCCTCAGAAAAAAAAAAAATTTGAGTGGTGTCAGCAAACTGGGCTGACTGCACAAGTTTTTCTGTGTTAGCCCTTGTATTGGTAGACTACAACTGAACCAGCACAGTAGCATCTTGTTGGAGGGAAGCTGAGTTTTTTTCACTAAATGTGCGTATAAAGTTCAAACTGGGTCACCTCGAGGAAGAAGCTGAAGTCAAACGGTGGTAAACAGTCCGCTTTAATTCAGTGGCAGCAGGGGAGCATTAGTAGTCCCACTGACTTCCATGAGATGAGTTGTATCTGTCGTACAGGCAAATACCCAGGGTATGGATATAGATGTAAGGAAGAAGGTCTAGGGCATTAATTTCCATCTTTTTAAGAGAAATCACATATTTCTGTAGATTACCCATGATACCTGTTGAGAAGATACACAGGAGACAAAGTGTTATGACTGTAAAGCGGATGCAGTCCAGGCTGGTATCAGACCATGCGCTGGTGATGGCTACGTTAAAATAACCGGTTTTGTGACAAATTCTGTCAGGAGGGATCCAGACCTTTGAGGTTTTATCCTGACTGAAAACTCTGACTAGCAACTTGCAAGCATTCATAAGAACGGCCTCTTGTTAACAAGCGATCCTTCTGGAGCAGGGAAGTTGGTGGGAGCTGTCCTAGCCCTTGAGCCAGGTCTTGCATCTTGGCCTCGGGGGATGAGCACCCCTCGGGACCCCACCAGTGCTGCTGCCTTGGCAAGACCTGGCTGTTCTCCACGTCACTGAGGGGCAGCTCACTTGTCCACTCAAAAAAAATGAGGTCTTGGCTGCCTGTTTTGACAGCTCCGTGTTAATAGTTGCTAATATTTCTTTTCTGGTGGGTTCCTTCTCTGAACCAGCAACCTGTCAGGTGACTAATGTGGCTGTGCTCACAGTGCTGCCCTGGACCACCCGGGTTCCCTTCTCCTGCTTTACTTGCTTGTGTCATCAGTACTGCACTTAGATGCTAAATTCTTAGTCCTTTGTAATTTTTATGAATACCTATGGCTATGGTACAAATGAAAATAAGAATAGTCATCAACGTTGATGCCATGAAATTAGTAACCCAAAGGCAGGGGTGAACCTAACTTTCTCTCTGCCTATTGATCACTAAATTTGGGGTTTTTTTCTCCTCAAACGGCTTTGGCTGAGTTAGGCTTTAAGATTGGTGTCAGGTTTACATCTGTGACCTTACTCTGGATTTTTCAGCAGTTCAGATGTTATATAGACAGACTGTTCTTGAGAGCAGTCCAGGCAGGAGGAAAAATATCTTGCCAGAAAATGCTCCCACTTAGTCTGGAAAAAATGATTAAAAATGGAGATATGGCTTTTCAAATTTTTTCCTGTTCTGAAGGATAAATCTGCAACTGAATCACCTCCTGGTATCCTGATCTGCATGAAAAAGGTTTGACTTGGTTATGGTGTGGGTTTGGTTTTTTTTTTTAATTTGGAAAATAGTAAAAGAAGGACGAAAATGAAATCAAAGCGAAGGGATATAAACAGAGAAGCTTACAGTTTAGTTACAGCTTCCTGAAAGTTAAATAAAGAGAATGTATTGTGATGGTTCACTGGCTTGTACTTTATCTTGCGAAGGGTAGCTACCACAAGCAGGGTAGTGTATTCTGCAGAAGATCCAGTTTATTCTCCCTGTTACCCTGGATAATGAATATTCTTCAGAAGAGAATGCAAATGTTTTTTCTTATTTCCTGTCTCTAAAATTGGGACAGAGAGTTTGTTTAAAAGGTAACAAAAGGATTAAAGTGGGCTGGAAAGCCTGCATTTATCTGTGATAAGCAATGCGTTATGTTTTGGTTTGCGGGCTGCGAGTCTGTCACCAAAATGTTCCTCATCTCGTGTAATATTTTGTGCTACTGCATCGCTTTTCAATTATACAGCTCAAAGGAAAGTTTCCACTGACAAAATCAGTGAAAGCACATTGCTTTTAGTATTGGTTTTGGGGTTTTTTTTCTTTCTTTTATAGGTCTCAAGTGTCTCTTCAAATATATGTCCAAATGACAGCAGTCCAGGAGTTTGAAAGTTATTAGAGAGATATGGATATATGCAGCTAATGAAATATGCTCGCTTACAATATATCAAGACATGCAGAATATTGAGGAAAACTCAGCAATTTCAATATTTAATATAAGCTGGAGCTAAAGGTTTTTTTTTTTTTTTGCAAATGCAGCATATGTTAATCTATTGCTGAGCATTCGTCTAGCAGATTCAATTTCCACTCATAATTTTTCATTTATGAGTTTCTCTTTCACATAAACACAGCTGTGTATTCTGATCTATGCTGTTGAGATCTGACGTGGTGCAGTATGTGGGGAACCCGAGTGATTTATTCTGGAGAGCTATGGAGCAGATTGAAGGGACTGCAGAACAACCTCAGAATAAATATAGGTTCTGATTTAAATTCATATTTCCAAAGTTTTTACCCCAAACTTTCTACCAGTTGCTCATATTGAATGTTGACCCATAAGTGTTGGATAGAGGAACAGTGTGAACCATGCTGCAGCTCAGGAACAGCTAACAGTTTCTGCTGTATTTGGCCCCAAATATCTATAGTGTGCAAATGCATCTGCAGTGCTGATACATTGGTGAGGATCATATGATGCTGATAACAATCCGGCTGCTGCTCTTTTCTGCCTGGCAGCAATGTACCTCTTAATTTGAGGTTTTCTGAGACTGGGGGTTTGTAATCAAGAAGCTTATAATTTTGAAGGCACAATGTGAGACAAATACTTGTTTTATTTAAAATGTAATATTGAGTCTGCCACTTGATGTGTGGCAGCTTGTTTTGGAGTGGTGATCCTTGTTTTTTAAATAATTTTACAAAGCAAGACAAAAAAGCCCCCAAACAACAAAACAAGGCTCTCCATCATCTCCAGTGGTTTCCTTGCTGTAAAGTATGTCTGGAAATCAATATGTATTCTGTTTAAAATTTCACACTAGGCTACCTTCTTCAGGTACAAGAGCAGATTTGCAAGTGGCTGGTGCACAGCTGAGTAGGAAGGGCTTTTGGAGTTTAAGCCAAAGACTGTCTGAAGTTATTCAGTAACTTCCCTTTGACTGGAGTGCTCTGTGGCTGTGTGCACGATGTCAGGGATGTGCAGAATAAAAGTACGTGTTGAAGGTGTGAGGGAAATGACTCCAGCCTTCTGCCCTTGGGTTGTTTTCTCCCTACAGGGCACCTCTGCTCACTTCTCATCTTGCCAGTGATCCCACCTACTGTCTTCACAATTTTCACTCTCCTGTCTGAAACACGGTAAGACTCACAAACTCATTTCAGAGCCTGCACTCGACCCCTCCTCTTCATGCTAAGGGGATATTCTTCCCACTGCTGGCAAATGCATTTCCATTCCTGGGTTGTGCTTGACATGTGAGCCCCATCCTTTCTCGGGGAGCAGTGGTGATGGCCTTCCAGGAGGCACTTAGCCAGCATGCTCCATGCTGTTCTCGCTCCCTGCACCTACTCAGTGAAGGAAGGGCTCTGGGGAGGGATGATACAGTTTAATAGAAGAGCTGATAAAACTGGGAGGAGGACTTGTGCTCTGATAAGCTTGTCTTTTCTTTATTTTTAATCTCTGTTGGTTGGTTTAATAAAATCCAGTGCTTATCTACAAGTCTTCTCTTGATTGTATCTCCTGGCTATCATGGCCAAATACGGCATTGACAGTATTTTTTAAAGCTATGGGAAATCGTTAGAGGATGGTATATTTATTACCTGGCTATTGTGAAAGCTGTCTTGCTTGTGAGCCCTTTTTTCCGGCAACCTATCTATGCTCTGCTCTTGGCTAATGGGGTGTTCCAGCCCTGTGCTGTTTTGAGATCATGTAATGATTCCAACGCAGGGATTGCATCTCAAATAAGTAAATACATAGTGCTACAGGCAGTACTTGCCTGTATCCTCTGGGCTTTGGCCTTTGAGGTGCAGGCGGTGACGTTCCACAGAGCATAGGAGAGTTTGTGGCTGCTGCTGGGTGACGGCCGAGGCAGGACTCTGTGGGAAGGTGGTTCTGCGCTGAGCCCCCGGGCACCTTCCCACAGGAGTCGCAGCTTCTGCACATTCAAAGGCTGGTTTTGGTGAGAGACCCACTTGTGCTTATTGAATGTCTGGAAGGTGTATCTGGCTCAGGAAGTTCCTGAGCTGTGAGTTGTTGGAGGTCGGAGGAGTTACTCAGAGGGGGTGTTGCTTGCTGCCTGCCTTGCTCGTGCTTTTCTAGGCATTTGCTGCTGACAGCTGTGGGAAATGGGGCAGTGGGTTAGCTGAATCTTCAGCCTGATCCAGTACGTCATTTCTGTGTTCATAAATAACTGGCATGCTAAACACTGCTGTTAATTGCACTGGAACTTGTGATGATTAATTCTAATTACTATTCATTACTTCTTTAGTGTGTCAAATGCACTAGAAACAGTGTCTGGTAGGTACTAAGCATTAAGATATTGTTACAGTAAGAGATAACTACGGGGTTTTGTCTGTTCTGTGCCCTGGTGGGTATTTTAGCCTGTGTGTTGACATGTTTGTCTGTGCAACGTGATGCAAAGTTTGCTGGATGCTGAGGTCGGGTCCTCAACTGCTTGTAAATCACTATATTTTTCTGACTGGTGGAGCTTCACTGGTTTAATCTCCATTTAAACCTGACCTCTGGGTTGTGGATGGCTGCTTCTGGCACTGTTATTATGAGGGTTGGTGACAAGTCACCTTTGCTTCGGAGCCGCAGGCTAAGGGGCAGGGATTCCCTCTCCTCAGAGAGATGGCTAGTAGCAGGAAGTTCCTACCAGTTACCTCAATAGATCAGAGGTGTGTGTTTGGATAAATGGACAGACCACACTTTGTTCTTTTTCACTTCTCATACAATCATTTGCTTGGGAACACAAGCACCAGCCTCAAAATGGGAATTCCACATTGAGATGCTTGGTAAATTTTACCTGTTACAGTTACACTTTATCTTTTTTTATAACTGAGTGCTGGGAAGATGAGGTGTGGGTTTTTGAACAAGCAGTGGCAGGGGAAGATGGCTGTAGCAGCTGCATTACAGTAAACATGGGGTAAATTACTGCTTCAGTGCTTTAAATTTCAGTTCACTCCAGGATTAGCATATGCATGACAACTCCTGCAGAGAAGCTGATGTGCTTTGCAGTAGCTAACAATAACTTGTGTACCTATTCTTGATAATTTTCATTTTAAAAGATAATTTTTAATGAGTCCGATGACCCATGCAGGGGCTCCTGACTTACTCCCAGGAGGAGCATGAGTTGGAAGGTTCCCCCGCATGGCAGGGGGTTTTGGGGCAGTGCCCACGTTTACCTGTGCACTGACACGCTGAGGATGGGCCTTTGCAGTAGAACTTTGTGAACAGAAGGACAACATTAAGTAGACACAACTTTCAGGCAGCCTATTTTGGGTGATAATTTTAAGACCCTTAACAGGCAATTCCTAAGCAAAATTGTAGTCCTCACAGAGATGTTTTATTTCTCTTTAATTCCTCTGGCAATCTTGTCTGAATTAATATATAGCTGAATAGCTACTGTCTGTGGCCATGTAGACATTGCTTACAATATAATTCTTGGCCTTTGGGTAGACCTGCAGCAATTTTTAAACATTAGTTTGGTGATGGGATAGTGACACACATAGTTACAACTCTTCACTTACAGGGAAGATCTGATTTAAGCAGAATTAAAAGGGTGGATGGGATAAGGAATGTTTTCCAATCCAGCCTTGCTGAACAGGCAATTAGCAAGATCATTAAACTGCCTCATTATTACCATGATAATTACAGGATTAATACACTTCACTTCAATATCTCTAATCTGTTTTGTGATATAAGCACGATGGGGAGATGATTCCGCTGTATTTGAGCTAGCATCAGAAATAAGGGCTTCTTGGTAGGTAAAGAACAATGGAGGTGAGATGGCTGGAGGAGGAGGGGCATTGTGGGGCAGCTGGAGCTGCAAGCCCTCAGGGAAGGCCAATAGGCAGTCCTGAAGTTTTGGGTTAAATCTAGTTAGTGTGCTTGGTGCTGTTTTGGGTCTGCGAGGAAATTTCAGATGAGTTCCCTGTGGGCAAAACACTGCATCCAGGGCAAACACCACCCTACGTAGCACGTTTTGATACTTCCCGTGGAAAAGTCGAGGAAATGCATGGCCTGGAGTAACTTAATGAAACTTTGTCTAAGCCAGGTCACTGAACACACCACAAAATCTGTAGCTATAGCTCTTCCAGTGCCTGTGGGAGCGCCTTCTCCTGTGACCTGCCCGCTGAAGCCAGCGCAGATTGCTGCGGTGGCCAGAGGTCCCTGGAAAGGAACACTGCAAATACTTGCGCTGTGCGTGCCCTGTGGAGAGACGGGGGCTGTGGGGCTGGCACCTCTGAGACTGGTGGGTGTGCTCATTAAATAAACAAGGCCTATTGCTACCTTTCCGTACATCTGCAGCAAGACCAACGCGAGACTGACAGCCACACTTTTCTCTCATGCTCTGCACGGTAGCTGAAGGCCGTTTATGGAGTGCCTCAGGATGCAAAGTACAGCGTGGGGATGAGTTCAGGCATCCCAGTGAGGGAGGAAAGCTGTTATATGCAGGGCTAGCGGCACCAGCCAGAAACACTAACACCACTGTGTCAGTATTTTCACTGACCTCACTTCTTGCGCTCCGTCAGAAACGTGCTGTGGGCACGTTCCCTGCCAGCCGTTCCCTGTGGCGTTTGCAGGCCTCAGGCCTTACTGCTGCTGCATTCAGTCCATATGGCAGAAGTTGTGGGGCCAGACAGGCATAATTTCAAACCACAAGGAACATAATGTGGCTTAAAGGGGTTCTGGGATAAAAATCTCAAAGGTAGGAGGCACAGCATTACCAGTGAGATGGCAAACCTTTTGGGGAGCCTGGTATTGTGGTGCCCAGGAGACGTCAGCTGGGGAAATAACGCAGGGTGCTGTGTTCAGGAGTTGATTGTACATTGCCATAACCATGTTGGCATCCATTGGGAACCTCCTTTTTGAGAGAGAGGGTGTGACTTGAGTCTCACAAGATACAGGTAACCAAATTTAAGAGCTTGCCATGGGGCATAGATGTTCTGTCAATGAGCTTTAAAGGAAAAACTTTCATGTTTTTTGTTTGTTAATTTATCTGGGGAAAAGGAAAATAGTCAGCCTGTGTCACTGGCTTAGCAGGAGTCACCTAGTGCTTTAACAGACTGATGAGCTGTTCAGCGTAACTGCTATAGCTCTGTCTAGTGCTGAAAAGTACTGTCCTTGAGGCCAAGCTAGTAGGAATTTCCTGAGAATCCCCTTGGATATCAAAATAATCCGAGGGATAGGTAGTTGTGTATCCATATACAACTAAACAGAATCATACATATCAAATAAATATAAAAATATGCTAATATGTGATGTGTATGCGAGCTCCAAAGATCACTGACTCCAGAGATAAAGTAGTGGGTGCCGAGCTTGATCAGGATATCAAAGGTAGTCTAGGACCTGTCAAGTGTGACTTCTCCATGTTCTTCTGAAAATTTTAACATGAAAAGACAAGGCAGAAATGGGTCTGACATTATTAACAATGACAAGATCCTTCCGCAGCACTCCTTGCTTATTTTCCCTTAATGAGCCTTGGTGGGACAGATTCTCTGACGAGGTGCTGTCACCGCTGCAGGTCGTTGTGACGCAGAGACGCGAGGCTGGTCCCTGCCTGTTCACTATACCCACAGGCTCGTTAGTGGTGGGTCTTGGGGACTTGCGGAGCTGTTTGCCGGGGGTGTGGAAACCCAGGAGCTAGCTCCAGTTTGTCAGCAGACACACGTAACGCCTGTCAGAACAAAGAGAAACTGAGGCCTATTAATGTGAGTTCAGTCTGGCAGAATTGGAAACCATGGGAGAAAGAAAGCAGGGAAGCAGTTGCAAAATTAAAATGGTTTCTCTGTAAGTGAAACTATTCACAACAATAATTGCATGGCAGGTCAGTAGTCTGATTGGGACATAACCCTGGCTTTATTTGGTAGAAATGAAGCCCTGTGAAGGTCAATGTTCTGTGCCATGTGCTAATTTCTATCTTGCAGCTCTCATGCGTTTCAGCCATATGGTCAAAGCTGGATTGCAGCACGAGGAGGTTGGAAACCTCCCACAAGAGACTGTGTCAAAACATAGCACAATGGGTACGGCTCGTTATGGGCTGAGTATGACAGAGTAAACCTGATACGGTCTCAGCTTGACTAGGAAAAATACTGTTATCAGCGATGGATGTGAAGGTTGATTTATTGTATCCACAGAAAAAGAGGAGACCGGTCAGAAAGGGACGGGTATTTCTCAGGGTGGTTTTCCAGGATCATTGCTCATAGGGAAATATCTCTTACAAAACCCATTATTTCTCTCCCTAGGCAGATGAGGTTGTGAGTGCACCTTCCTGGCAGGCTCCCTCTCTGGTGCTGTTGGGTTTGACTGCAGACTGTACTAGCTGTACTAGCTGTAATGCTATCATTATAACTCAAACCTGACAACAGTGACAGCAACTAATGTGTCATTTGACTTGGAGAGGGGGCATCTCACTTGGCTTTTTTTAGATAAGGCAGGACCAGAAGTTCAGTTGCTTGATGGCACAGGGGAGTGCTTTTGTCCTGAGAGTCATGTCAGTACGAAGCTGCAGTGCATTTGTGGAGCACTGAATAAAACATTTTTCCCTCCTCTTCTCCTGTATTGCCTGCTAAGAAGTGCAAAGCTATCAAAATCGGCAATTAGTAGTGAGAAGACTGGTAGCAAACCCCTGGTTTTTCCCTTCCTGATTATTCTGACATAGTTTTAGTTATGTATTTATTATTTTCTAAATCATTATGCCACTTTGACAGTACTGCCAAATGACGGAGGAGGCAAAGCCCTGCTGCATCAACTTCCATCTTCTATTGTGTTGTAACTTTGGTGTTTTGCTGTTTTATTGTTCCCTTTGTGCTTACAGCTAAGTATTCCTGCATGATTATTTAGCTGGAGCTGCGATTGCAAAGTTTATCTGCAAATGGAACAAAGCAGTCAATCATACCCGTTTGTTTCTGCACAGCTGCTAGATCTTTTACCTCTATAGTTTATAAATCTGGAGCTTGACTTGAATCCCCATTTTCTTCTCTTGAAGTTACTTATTACAGTGATTTATTGTCTGGTATCCATTTGTATCTAGTTTCATATAAGGGCTCTGTTATTTTTAGCCTGGTTAGAGAATTGCTGGGTGCATGGGTCTGGTTTTGTGGAGATATGCCCACTGATTTCCATGTAAGATGGATCAAGCCAGTGATGCATGAGGTTGTGACTAAATTTTTACAGCCTTCCGTGCAGGAAAATCATATGAGCACAAAAATGTGGCTAAAATTCATGTGTGTGGTATGTTGCTGTTTAAACAGAAAATGTCCAGAGCTGCTTCTTCCTCCGATGACCAAAGCAGCATCTCCAAGGTGTTTTGCAGGAAGGATAAAGTTGGTTTGCACAAACCACTGTGAACCCAAAGTCCAGGAGTTGGGGAGTGCTGTGGCCAAGTTCTGGGAAGGAAGAGGCAAATCTCTTCTGTCCTGCTCTGCTCCCCTGTTGTATTTACCGAAATTTCCTGGCAGCTCACTTCCCTGCTCCCAGGAGCGAGTCCCTCCTGCTTCTCTCTTCACCAGCAGAAGATGGTGTGCTTTTGGGTTCGATTCTTCTTTCTTTTTTGGGATGGTTTTTTTTTTTTTGGTCCCAATGGAAGTGAAGCTGTCTAGAATCCCTGAAATCCTCTGCAAGGCATCCTGCTTTTATTTCAGATGGGTAATGCAAGTGAGCTCAGCAGTAGCAGCATACCCTAATAGCATTTTTGCTTTAGCCCAGGAGCTCTGGCTTTTTTCATGTTTCTGTTTGAGCAGCAGATGGAGCAAAGGACCAGATAAGTAATTGCTGGATCAATGAGCTTAAAGGCGGTAGAAGGACAGGAGGAAAAGAGGAAACTAAAACTGTTGCTGCATAGTGCCTTGTAGGAAAGGGAACCATGAAAACGAGAGACAGGAGCCATGGAGGGTGGGGGGGTGAGGGATACTGCAGGCTGCCTAGGGTGCCCCAATCCTCAGAGGCACCTTTCCTTAGCCTCCCCAGCAAAGTCTGTCTATGCAACAAACAACAATTTGTATGAGTTTTGGGGCACTGGGAGGTGAAAGGACAGTGGACTATTATTCCCTCCACCCAGGCCACAAGAAATTAAATGGGTAGTGCCAACGCTTGGAAGAAATAGGTATTTTTGCTTCCTGAGTTCCAGCGTTGGGACTCAGATGATTATGAAAAGCTATCAACTTCTGTTAAAAAATAAATCATATTTCAAAAAGGCTGTGAAACAGAAACCTTCAGGGTTCAAAAACTAAGATGGAAAGTAAAAGAACTCAAGAAGCTTTATTTTTTTTTTTTTTTTTTTAATGCTAGTGATTTTAGAGCCTGACGCAAGCCTTCTGAGTGCCTCA
>NW_010233963.1:54884-58745 GCF_000690775.1 Eurypyga helias | reverse complement strand
CGGAAGAGGTTACCTAGGTGGGTGAGTCTACACATTGAAGGCAAGGATGAGCGAGGAATTATTATATTCTAGCTGGTTCTGTGTTAAGGGTGGGCGATTAGACATGAGTGATTTCTGGTGTATTCTTCCAGCCTTACTGCCTCTTGTGTCCCTTCTGATTTGAAGCAACTTCTTTGTGCCAAGATCGTCTGCATAAGGAAGAAAGAAATTTATTTGATCTTCAGGCCTAGTTCTAGTGATTTACATAAATGTGATGTAAACATTTACTCAAAATGAGAGCAAAAACAATTATTGGTGTGTTGAAGGGCCAATATGACCTTTTATTTTATATGCACACTCTTGCTCATTAGATAACTAAGCAGCACAAAAGTTCATGATTTATTTAGGATAATGAATCTGAAGTAAATGTGAAATTTCTCTGACCTTACACGAAATACTGGCTGTCAGGTGTATTAAAAAAAAATAACCTGTGACATACTTCCAAACAACTGCAAAGCTATATATTTTTAAATTATCTCCTAAACAGTGACGACTTGGGTGAGTTATTGGTTCATATCGCACTTATTGTGTTATCACAATAAGCAATTTTTTCTAAGCACCTAGATGTTTCAATTGTAGACCTGATTGCAGTTTTGTTTCAACCCATTTATATTCCTATTAAGTTTGGCTGAAAGGTGTCACATTTTTCGCTTTGCTTGGATTCAGTGCTGACAGTTATACCAATGAATTGAAGCAGCTATTCCATCTGCAGTCAGACACCCATGATATCATTCCCTGCTAGTCAATAAATTAAAAATGCTAAAATCGCTACTTTTCTTCTGCCTGATGCCTGTACTTTGGAGATTTTTATTGCCATCTCCTCCCTGAGGATTGCGTGGTGGTTTGCATTTGGTAATTCTCCTGATACACTGGAAAGGTAGATAAGTAATTGTCTCCTTAATATTGCAGATGTAGAAACAGATAAAAAAGGTAACTTTAATAGAAATGTGGGTATGGAGGGCCCTTACTGATCTTGTCTTCTCAGAAAGCATGTGTGTCACATTCACCTCTGTGCCAAGTCCTTGTCCTCAGGGCCTAATATACTGATTGAAAGGCCAGCCTAACCCTTCGTCTGTACATGTCTTAATGCTCGTCTTTCATCTGTGACACTTTTCGCTTAAATCTTAGGCTGAATTGTAAGACAATTAAGCAGCCCTTAACCTTTTCATGGCTGTTTTAATCATGTCAGGGCTACCATTTATGGGCTTGATTTGATCTAGCTATCAAATGATCAAGTTAATCATGAAAAGGGGAAGAGTTCTCAACATTCATTCTTTTGCCAGATCTTTGGCTTCTACAGTGACTTCATCCGTTTTTAATGTGATCAATTTGCTTCTTGAGTGTCATCAAGTGCTATCAGACCAATTCATAACATTCTGTGAATTTAGCCTTTTTCATTTTCAGTAGTTATAGCCTCTTTAAAAATAATTTATTAGTTGATGAGATTATCTGTGGAAACCTATTTAACACTGAGTTGATGAATAAAGGATTTCCTTAGACTATTTGTAACACATTAGGACTGGTACTGCCATCCTGCTAGCAGATCACTAGATTGCTCTGCCTGGTGTCACAGGAAGGAAAAGGGTTTTTTTAAGGGAAAAGATGAGATGAATTTTAATGAGACACTGCATGCTGCTTACGAAACAGCTGTTCCTCCATGTCAGCTCTATCACCATAGATACCATGGTTCCATTTACGTTGTAACCCTCTCTGATCTGCTCCAGCCACTCACCGTGCCTCACCGTGCGGTGTGGCACACATGGTACCCGGCGCGGGTACCCTCGCTGTCGCGGTTGCGTAGCCCTGGCACGGCAGCACCCTCGTCCTGATGGAGTAGCTGCATCTGGTGTCTCTCCGTCTATCTGCAGTTTCCTTCTTTGCGATAATAGGTGCTGATGAGCTGTAGAGTCTCTGAGCTGTGCATAATATTGCCTTGTTTTCATTCAAATGTATCTGAGGAACAACTATTCCCCAGACATCTATGCACACACAAATCTGCTTGTGGAAATGTTTGCAGGTTGCACTTAAAACAGGAAGATGAAACCGAATGAATAGTCTTGAATTCAAATGAATGTGAAGAGATGGTATGTTTTAGGGTCTTGCCCACTGGTCGTCTTTCCACCACTCTCTGTGGGAAGGGATGGACTTTAAAAGAGCTGCCCAGCTGGTGTTAAGCTCTAGTGACACGTGAGACCTGTTCAGGAGAGTAGCTGTGCCTTTGAAGAAAGCCAGCTCAAACAGCCTTTATTTTTCACTCTCCCCTAGCAGAGACCTTGGTGTCCCACCCAGGCTGGTGCGCAGGGGCAGAGCATCGCAAGATTTAGCGACCTGAAGGAGCAGACAGGAATATAGTGGATCTGAAGCCAGCAAGTGTTCATTTCCAGTTCCTATCTTTTGGTACCCAAATCCCTGTTATAAATTTGCTGGTGGGTTGTAAGTTAGTACCTGTACCTGCCACAAGAAAAAAAGCTATTCCTGCCCACACACTGCTTTGAAAAGGAAACAGCCCTGGAGAGTAAATATGACACAGCTGAAGGACAACAATTTCTCAGCCTTTCTGGTGGGCAGATTTCATTAACTTTCCAAAGCACATCATGGATGTTCCTATCTGAAGCTACTGATCGTATTAAGAGAATCCTTGGACAAGTCAAAAATACCGTATGTAGCCATTGTGTTGTAGGGAGTGTGGGCAAATACAGGGGAAGGGATGAATGAGGGTTGGCATTTTGTTCCTATTCTGGGCCAGCTGGGCCTGTCATACACCCTCCCGGCTGACACATATTTTGGGTGAGAGCTCCTTGAAAAAGGGGGTTTGTTTCTGTTCCTTTCTGTAAGTCCTTCACACAAGCTGTGTTGGGACAGGCTTTCTACCAGCATGGGCTGATTAAGATTCTTGGAAGATTCAGGACCTCCCTTGGTTGTTTAGACAAGGATGCTGGAGAGAGCAAAATCTGCCGAAGGATGTCATTGTCTCTCGCTTATATGAGTATTATTCCCACCATGTCATTGCATGCACTGGGCTGATTACTTCAGATGTCGTCGTCTGGATGCTGTAACACTAATGTGCAGCATTTAATTCTGTTACTTGGCACGTTTTCTTTACAGAAGACTCGGAGTTAATTTCCCAGTGTCATTGGGGGCCACAAATGATATGGAATGTGTCAGAAATAATTAAGAAAAATGATGGTGAACACTATAACTTCAGAAAGAGACATTATTTGCAAATAACTTTCAGCAAATTCATGAGTATCTTCATCAGCAATGAGAATTTGGTTTAAGTGGATGAGCTGTCATTTAGTTTTCTTAGCAGTGCTTGCTATTCCCTTGTCTTTAGTGTTGTGTGGAATCAAGAACAATTTCACATGATCCTTTTGAAAGAACAGGAGGAACCTCCAGAAATTTTATCTTTCAAAACAATTTACTGCATTTTCCCAGCAAATAATTGCCAAAATTCAGTGTGTGGCCAGAACACTAGGGAATATTGAGCTTTCTTTGTAGTCAGGAAAAGCCACTTTTTTAATTTACTGAAATTGAGGTTTTCTTGTTGTTTTTTTTGTGCAAAGTTGAAGACTGAGGCCCTAAATGGAGCGCTGGTGGGGCTGCCATTGCAGCCTCAGCTGGGAGCAGTTTGGTCTGCTCCACTCTGCTGTGCCAGCCTGTATCCTGTTTTGACCTTAGAGGTGAAGCCCATGGTTTGTGGCACGGGTGTCAAGGACGGAAGATACGTAAAGTGAACCTTGCTCCCCAGCTGTGTGCATTGGTAGATCCAACCTCCCCGTGTACGGACGTGGCTGTTGCTCGCCCTGCTGCAGGCACAGGCAG
>NW_010233963.1:8004-54864 GCF_000690775.1 Eurypyga helias | reverse complement strand
GTCCCTGCCCAGGCACTGCCCGCTTGCTACAGCCGGCACTCGGGGCTCCTGGGATCACTTCCCAGGCACTGCCCGCTTGCTACAGCCGGCACTCGGGACTCCTGGGTTCACTTCCCAGGCACTGCCCGCTTGCTACAGCCGGCACTCGGGGCTCCTGGGATCACTTCCCAGGCACTGCCCGCTTGCTACAGCCGGCACTCGGGACTCCTGGGTTCACTTCCCAGGCACTGCCCGCTTGCTACAGCCGGCACTTGGGGCTCCTGGGATCACGTCCCAGCGCTGCTGCTGGCGCACACGGAAGGCTGACAAGTCATCTGCTGCTGGTGCCTTGCAATCACAGTCCTTACGTTTATGCTACTGATTAAGAATAGCATTAGCTATGTTTTCACTGTCAGAAAAGGTGTTTGTGTGGCTTGTGCTTGCTGTCAGTGCGGTGCAAGCGCACCTTCTCACGGCTTCCTACCACAGCGACTGTGTCTGCAGTGGCAATAGAGTAGGTTCCGTCTAAGAACAGGGTGCTGTGGGGAGATGTTTTTTTGCAGGGCTTGGGTAGAGAGTCTCTCTTCCCTTTTTCCCCACATTAGAACTCCCCTTTCTTCCCTTGGACTTGCAGAAATCCTGCTGTGCATTCCCCTATCTCCAGCCCTGCATCTCCAGCAGAAGTAGAGTTCTTCCCTATTCCCCTCTTGTATTTCCAGATTGCCAGGAAAGGGACCACAGTTTCAAAAGAAAGGAGGAGGAGGAGGGAATGAAAAAGAAGTGGTGTAGGGCTGGCACAGAAAAGTACACTCAGACCCTATGAAAAGGGTTGCAAGGGCAGGGTGTTGAATGCAGTGGCTGTAGCAGGGCTGTCCCCTGTGCCAGCCCGTCATGTCTCTCCCTTTTCTCACTGGGCAGTAGGATGCTCAGCTTTGAGATAGCCCATCTCAGTCTTCTCTGGGCGGATGTAAAGCAAACAGGCTGTCCTTTCCTACAGGCAACATCCTGGCAGCTGCCTCCTTCCCCTGCGCAAGCTTGGTGTGCATCAGCTCTCCCACGGTCAAATCCTAGAGGAGACACTGCGTGGCTACTCTTCGCTGGGGGAGGCGAGTGCTGATGCGCCTCCCCGCAGTGCTCCTCTTGATGAAATGACAGTGCCAGGGCTCCCCCAGGGTGGAGTTACACCGCGTTAAAGCAGTGCTGGGTTTTGGCAGGGAAGGTAAAGCCCCAACTGGCGCAGAGACCCCGAGGTCCCAGTGACTTTGCAGAGAGCACATAGTGCAAGACAGAGCATCTGCTGCTGTCTAGGAAACAGCTCCGTGTGATGGCAAGTCTTTTGTAACTGGGAAAAAAGAAAACCCTAGAAATAACATGTGACACTGACTTAGTGGTAAGGCAGAGTGATTAAAGCAAAACAGAAAGGTGGCGTTAGGACTACACAGTCTTGGACCTTCCAAGTATTTGCAGTCCTAAGTCATATACTACATTTTTTTTCTGCCTTGACTGAGAGCAGAGTACACAAACTGCCCAAACGATGTGTCTCGCTACAGAGGCAGGACAGCACATAGTGCATAAGGGGAGCAGCGCAGGAGTAATCACGGTCAGTATTGACAGGTTGTCTTATTCACTTGCCCGAACTCCAGATAAAGTGGGTCTTTTCAGTAATTCTACGTGCAATGCTGGAATTAGGGAAACGCTGACATAACTGGCCTATACAGATGTTTTCAGCTGGACATTTCTGCATCTGAGAGCTGCATCTGAGAGCTGCACCCAGCAGGTTCATGGCTTTTTAATTGTGGTTGTCTGCATAGGATGTACTTCCTGAGGATCTGAAGAGCTGCTGTTATTTTTAGCACTGGTTGCTGAAGAACAGGGCAGGTGTGCAGAAGAGTAAAGCTAAACCAGAGCAGCACAGTTTGGAGGATGATTAAGAAAATGATCTAAAATCGTTAAAAATTTTCCTATAGACTCTTCCCTGAAATTCATTATTTTTCACTAAAATGTAAAGATTCAGGAAATAGTAGCTAGCAGGCAGCAAAACAATCTTGTGGAGGAAGGGCTCGCTGACTTTGTTCTCTTAAAGAGTGGGAGACTTGGCACAAGGCCATTCTGGATTAAATAGAAGGTAAAAGGGGGGTTATCAACATGATTAGATTATTTTCCATATTTGTTTGCTGACAATCAGATATTCCAAAATGCCTGGAAATTCTTCACTGCGGAAATAACAAGATTTATCTCAGTTGGAGGAATGGGGTGCAACTTTTTTCTTTCCTCCCAAATCTTGTTTTTCTTGCTCAGCCCTCTTGGCAGTTAGACTCTGATTCACCTGTTAGCAGAAAAACATCTTATTTGTCCATTCTTAGGTTTCCTCAGCTGGCTTTTCAGCCGTGACCAGTGCAATGGTATAACTCAGCGGTGTTTGTGGTGAGTTTGTGCTAGGAGGAGTCTCGCTAATGGGAACCTGCAGTGACTGGAAGTCAGAGGGACCCAGGCTTCATGCGGTCTTCCCCACAAAACAGACAGTTTAGCCTCTGGATTTAAATAGGTGTCCAGAAATCTTGTCACAGGTTTTATTCCAATGTTGTAGACCTTTGAGGATTGATCCAAAGCCTCTCCTGTAGGTTTTCACTGTGTATTTGGTATGAAGGTGATGAGTTGTGAAATACTCATAGGAGGTTAGGACTGAGAAGTTCCACTTGATTTCATGAGTCAGAATCTTTCCATTGAATAGCTGAAATGTGTTAAAACTAGGCCTTTTAGGAAGCGGACATTTAAACTGGTTGTTAAAGGGTATTGAAACATCTTGCATTCATTGCTTTTTTGGTAGAGTGGCTGTGAATCATTTAAACATTGAGGTTCTTTATTTCATGTATTTTCCTGATGGATCACAGAGGGCTTTTAAACAAGGGCATAGTAATGCTAGGAACAAACCAATTTTCCATGGCCTCTTGTTGAAGTTTCTCAGAACTGCTGAAAGGTGCTGTATTTACACTGGCCCAAAGACACATTCAGCAGGGAGAGGGAAATGAAAAGGATTTATTGTATATTAGTTTATCAAAGGTCAAGTATATAAGGCAAATTCCTTTTTATTTCAAGTAGGCAGAAGAAATCTGGGTAGTAATCTGAACATTCTTGTACCAAAAGACACTTTTTCATTGTGTAAAAGAAATAAAAATGTCAACTGCAGCAGGTGAAGTGTCTTAACAAAACAAAACACACCACTACCCAGAAAGCCAACCCTTACATCAGACTAGTATCTAAAGAAGTTTGATTTTTTTTTTAACTTTGTAGAGCTTTTCTTTACTATAATCTTTCTTACTTCTATATTATTCTGCAGTCCATGGAAAAGAATAAAGTATGCTGCTCCCATATTAATGCTCCAGTACAACATTTCATTGACATTTCATAGCTTTTGCACTACATTTCCATTCCCTCTTGACAAGTCAGAACAGGAAGACAAAAATTTGGCAGACAAAATGAAACATTAACGTTGAACATAGGAAGAACCACTGGCTAATGGTAGAACTGATCTCCCAGATTTGTTTTGGCCTTGTTGGTCTGTGCGTCCTGGGACCAACTAATGAATTGCTTCTGCGTTGCATCATCCTCCAGCCACGTGCAGGGAGCAGTCTGCGTGTCAGCTTAGCAAAAAGCTAATACTGATCGTGGCTTGAGATCCTGGCTGTGTGAATGTCTGGAATACTAATAGAACTCCTTTTTAAAGGCTGGCTACTCTTATGATAGTTTTGTTGGTGACAATGTGTGCTCAAGCTCAAATCTAATGTTGTGAAGATGACTATGGCTAGTCACATATAGCCAAGTAAGATGATTCAGCCCAAACTGTGGCACTGTAGCATTGTGTTATTTCGCTGGGACACAGTCCGAGGCAATAGAACTTCAAATTCTCCTACAAATCCACTGCAAATGTGCTATGATGAGGAAAGGTTTATTTCTGTGCACAGCCCACGAGTAAGTTACCCAGTACATGTGTGTGAAAAGGTGGCTTCATTCCACATGCTGTGATGTGAGTTCCTACAGGAAGTGAAGACACCAGCTCTGCAACCCCTCACCATGCACGCAGACCAGCCAGATGTATGTGTATGTTGATTTATTTTCCTTCAGCCCTTAAGTCTGTACAGATAAGCAAAAATATTAACAGCACAAACCCATTTCTCAGCCTGACAATCTCTGTCATATGACAGGGGAAAGCCTGGCGTTTTGTGGGCATGTGAAAGCTACCCTGCTTGAAAGCCTCTACAGAGGCAGACATTTGGGTGGAAGAGGGCTCCTTCCCGTGTGAGATTGTTGCTTGGTTTTGGACAGGGTGAAGTTTCAATATTTATTCCGTTGCTGCCATCTTCTTTGCTGGCATAGATTCTTTTCCTATTATACGTATGATCTTCAGCACTGTCATAGTGAAAACCTCAAAAGACAGAAATTGGCCAGGGAAACTATGGAACTTGAATGAAATAATCCCCAGGAATTTTCACAGGTAATAGTTTGAGGGGAAGAAGTACAAGTTGGTTATTGAAGCTGACCTGACTTTCTGTTCCCTGATTATTTTTATTTTCGGTTTACATGAGTTAGAGCTGCTTAGGGTCAGTATTCTCTCTGTGGCTTGGATCAGTCTTGCAGCCCAGAAAGCAATTACTCCTTTCATTTTGTCTGGGATCTCACTGCTGCTGGCAGGGAATGAAGTTCAGACTGGTTTTGTCGAATGCCTTCAAGGTCCAGTCTTCACTAAAATCTCCTTCCTAGTACTGGACCGAGGGAATAGGCGGTAGGGGATGGCTAACCGAGGTGCGTGCTCCTGTGTCGGATGCCTGCCCTGAATTGCAGGGGGGAGGGAAGGCAAAGCAGCTTCTCGCAGGTAGACACCAGCGCATGCATCTTCACAGAAACAGCCTTTAAAATGGTCTCTGCAAAGTGAAAGCACTTTGCAACTTGGTGTTTGCTGCAAGAAATGTGGGTGAATAGTTCTTCACGTGTGAAGTTTTAATGCTGACTTGATCCACCGCAGGGGAATTCAGGGCCCAGCATGGGTGGACTGACAGCTATTTATTCCGGGAGCTAAAATATGAATCTCGAATGTTTGTCAGATGTTTTGCCCCATTCCTGGAGAAGACACACCGTTTAATCAATAAAAATGAATAATTTAAATTCAATATCTTCCTGTCACTATCAATAATACTTTTGTGAGTGATGTATTACTATCGTAATTCAATTTGTCAGACACCACCAGTTTTACATGACAGTTTGTTAAAATTTTAAACTTAATTTACTATAGGCAGTTGACTCAGGCTGTTTGAATTACATTGATGTTTTATCTTAAAAACATTGATTTTCCTTAAAGTATCTTTTCTGCCTTTGTGTTTATTGCATTAATAACCAGTGAGAGGAAAACTTGAGTGGGAAGGCGTGGGCAGAGCTGGAGCCTCATCTCCCACCACCCAAGCAGGTTTTGTTAAAGCCAGTTTTGTTGTATGAATTCCCAGGAGGTGACCGTGGTCTCCGGGCTGCGATGAGCGTGCTGGTTCTCTGCCTGCTGGCTTCGTGTGGCTTCTGCTCACCTTGGCACTCATGTCCCGACTGTGCAGGGACCTGTCCTGGGTCACAGCCTTAGTCTTTCCAGCTGTGAAACGGTCTTGCGGAGCACGGTCAAGTGGCCCGGCCTAGCGTGGAGCCCCATGGCACAGGATGCGTTTGCATCCGCTAGCTCTGTATCGCTGGCAATTTTACAGCTACAAAATTACACCTCACCTTAAGAGGCAAAGACATGGTTCATCTGTAAGGCACGTGATTACTTTATTGCTTTGTTAATTCACAGGCTTAATTACTTCACGCAGAGAAGTTTGGGCCTATAGCTTCCCCCCATGTCTTCTCTCTCCGTTTGCAGTACGGTACCTTTTTCTGGTGGCTGGCTTTCAGCCGCTGCCCTCCTCTCCCCTCTACCTTTGCTGGTCATATATTACTGGATTTGAGGAGTCTACGCTTGCTCAGTAAATCAGGTTCATTGTATATGGATCCCTCATATTTTACAGAGCTGCTTGGATGAATACAGCCCACCATGTGTGTGGAAAAATAAAGTGGGTGAGCACCAGAAGATGAAAGAGCTCTCAACTTGTGTTCAAGCGTTTGGGGAAAACAGATTCTGCTTAAAGCCATTATGAATAATAACATATTTCATGGAAATAGCCACCTATTGAAAGCTAAACTTAACTTCCTAAAACATTTGGTTAAAATGATTGATGTTTTTGTCCGTTGCATAGAAAGGAATAATCAAACGATTATAGTAATCGTGATAAGAAAGTGGGAAGGACAGAAAACATGGTAGTCGGCAGCTAGCTCCTCCTAAGAAAGGAAAAGGCACAGTGTGACTGACAAGGGCGTCTTTTGAGGATTTACAGCATGCGGTAGCTCCTGTTGACTTTTTTTCCCACACTTTGTTCTGGAGCCATAATGCAATCTGAGTAATTGCATCCTGGAAAAAGAAAGTAGAGAATAGCAATTTGATGGCTGCGGTGATGCTCTGGGGCAGGCACTTTGATAGCAACATGCTTTGTATCTTTGTGTGGGAATGGGCACGCTGGGAGAAATTCAGCCCCTGCTGAGGGCCGGCACAAGGTCTGTGCACCACTTACATTGCTCTGGGCTAATTTTTTCCCGCACGTAGGTGGTTCTTGCTCCCTCTATGCTGGGGTAAATTTCCTCGGCCGCATTCTTGCAGAAATAACATTCTCCCTGGGATGTTGACTGCTTCAGCTCTACACTAGAAACATTTTTGTGTATTAGTTTTACACAAGAAAAAATGACTGGACTGAGCCCCATAGATCTTATTTTACCATAAACATAATTTTATTGTTTGGCTTGATGTTTGGGGATTAAAGGCCAACAAAAACAGTGGGAGATGAGTGAAATGAGCATATGCCTGTGCTTTTCATCTTTCACTCCTGCTTATTATTTATCTGCACTGTTTCTGGTGTCAGAGCAAGCTGGAGCATTATTCATGCACCAAAATCCCAGTGGACAAAAAGACGGTGGTTGCCCAAAAGAAGATGCCTTCCAGGGCAGGAAATGCCTGAGGGATACAGTCCTAACAGCACAGGGGAGACACAGGGTGACACCAGCCAGTAGTGGCAACTTGCTTGTTGTGAGGCTGTTTGATGTCACTGAGGAATTAAGGGTCTCGGATGAGCGAACGAGGCTCTGGGATGGTTTTGCAGGTGGTGTCTTTGGAGGGCGAGGGTCAGTGTGGGAGAAAGGTGTTTGCACAGGTACCCATGGCACAGAGGGGAAAGGGGCGAGAGGCCAGGATCAGCCACTTAGGAAGAAGAATAAAAGCAGTGGGTTAGCAAAATGCTGTCTGTACCAGTCTCCCAAATGGATTTGAACAGAGCAGGGATGCTGGAGAAAAGGTGTTGCGTTGGTTGTCTCTTACAGCCGTGATGGTGCCTGCTTGTGCCTGGCTCAGGAGTGGCATCTCCAGAGACTGGCGATCCGTGCCATCCCTCTGGGTGGAGCACTGGGGAGAACAGGCAGATGCTTTCTTACTCCGGGTTGCGTGTGATGCCGTGGAGATGGACGTGCTGCACGCCTGTAGACATTCCAACCTGACTTACAGCCGCCAGCGCTGACAGTCAGAGCTGCTACTGAGGGTGGCAAAAATTTAGAAGTTGGCAGCTGCCCATTTGGTTTCTGTGTTGATTACCAGGGGCAACGCTGGCACCCAGCCTTCCTCCTGAGAACTCATCAGCAGCTACATTTTCTTCTACCACAGTCATTTTCGCAGCATCCCGCTACGGCAGCACAAAGAGAGGATTATGAGTTCAAGTGCAGAGAAAAAAAATAGCAGCAGCAGGAGTGGGTGAACTTTTTGAAGAAGGGAGATGCTATTTTTCATGCAAATGTGGTTAGTAATGAAGAGCGAGGGGAAAGGAAAAACAGAACATACATCATGCAGAGGCAAAATTGTTTCAAAATAGGACATTTTTCATAGGCTGCCGGGAGGTGTCGGCTGCTCTTTAAAAGTGGCTTGGTGATGTGCTGGGAGTCACTGCGCGGAGTGCAAGCACAGGGTTGAGCAATATCGTTGTCTAACGTAGGATATCTAATTACTGCATCCCAATTTCTGAGGAGGATACAGAACTACTGCCAGCTGACCAACATGAAAAGCAATGGAATAATAAAATCTACTGCATGTGTAATGAAAATTTGAGTTTAATTTCAGTGTATCGGCTGTAGGAGATGCTTTACTCTGAAATAGGATGAAAACTGTTCCCTGTCTGTAGTAGGAGTGTGTTAAGACATGAATGACTAAGGGTTTGACTTGCCCTATAAGTCAGGGATAATAATGAATATTTTAGTATTTTCTTGTCAGGTTTTATAGCAGTGAATTCATTATCTTCCTTGTTGTTTCAGCACTAATGAAAGTTTCTGGCCTTGAAGACTTTGGGGGATTGAGATTTTCTTTTTGCAAGGCACAGTGGAAGTATGAGGTCTGGTACCACTCAGGCCCTTGAACAATACGTGTACAGTAGCACTGAGGGCTACACCTGGTTTTCCTTTTGTTGTTTGTTGGATTGACCTTGGATGGTCACAGACAATGATTATTATTTTTAGTGTATGATTATTTCACTAACAGGTATCAGTGGAATTAGGGATCTACCCAAGCAAGGAACTTTAATAAAGCCTTAGGAAGAGCATGCTGCAATTTGTGTCTAAATAACTTTGTGTATCTGGCCCTGCTGGAAAAAAAGCACGGCTTCGTGTTAGGAGTAGCTGAAGAAACACTACAGAGGGTGCTTTGGATGCACTTGTAATCAGAATTTTTGCTGATGTTATTAGTGAATTTGAAATGTAAATACCATACCAGTTTTAATTACTTTTCAATTTAATGTGGGCAGGATTTATTGCTGTGTTTTATGACCTGTGATTTATTTGGTTTACTGCAGCATGCCTAATAGAAGATCTCATGGTGTAGTGCAAGAAAGAGCACATGTTGCTATAGTCATTATATGCCCAAATCTCTAAATCTCCCTATCTTATTCATTAACTTCTAAGGTTTCTACTACAGGTCTTATTGCTACATACATGAAAGGCACAGAGTCAAATTCATTGCAAAATTAAAGCTGCTGAAGCCCCAAGGCATTCTCATCTCTACAGAGTTCTGATAACATGCCAGAAATGCTGGCATCTGAGAGATTTCTTGCTGAGGGCTCACACTAGTATTTGGAATAGACCCTTCGAGCACCTCTTTAGATCAACAAACCTCTCTGGCAAATGTTGCATCTCAAAAGAGTCTTAACAGCACTTTAGCTTCTGCCCAAGGAGAACAAGATTTGGTCTTTACACATGACTGCAGCCAAGCTCCACACAGACAGACGTATTAATGTCCAGGGCTGCTTCACTGCAAGCTCTGTAAGTAGGGTTTGGTTTCTCCATTGCTGTTCTGTGCGCCGTGCTGAATGCGCTGGAGTACCACCAGCGTGGCGAATGATGCTGCGATGTTCCAGCAGCCAAGCTGGGTACTGGCTGTCAGGCGTTTCCTTCCAGCAGCTGATGGCCACGCTGCCCTTCCTGGAGTCTCGCCGAACAGTCTGTCCTCCCTCCTCCCTGCTTTTATTCCTCAAATCACCGTAACTGTCTTCTGACTGGAGCAATATGAGCGCTGAACTGTTATTAGGATTTCTGTAGGAGTGAGTGCTTATAATTTAGGCGAGAAGCAACTCATTGACCCTCTGCACCCTGTGAGAGTTCATAATCATTGGCTGTGATTTCCTTTTTATGGAAACAGCTGTTAAGCATGTATTAATCTTGCTTTTAAATAACACTGAGGGAATCCTAGTATAAAGTGAGGATGAGAATGTTCTGAAGATACTTTTGGTGGCCCATTTGAGTTCTGCAGTGGTCAGGCACCAAAGCAGCTGATTTTCTCGATCTTGAGATCAGAAAGGAAAGGGGCTTGCTATCTTGGATTCATGAACAAATCCTCCTGAATTCAGGAACTGGAGCCCTGTGGTTCAAATTGCTGCTTTTAGGTTCTTTCTGTAGAAATGAAAACTGTTCCAGAAAATGTCTGTTCAGGTGATGGCTGAATATATGCAAATGCTCCATCTGCGTGTGTTAGCAGGCCTTGTGCTTCTAGTTCCGTATGATAAGACACAGACAGAATGCCTATTTCCTCTCTCCTCTTTCACTCAAGAAGCTTCTGAATGCAAGGAGTTCTCCCAACTCCTGATATTTTTCAGTAAGACAAATGAGGGAATGTGGGGTGCACTAACCTGTAGTGAGCTTTGTCGAAGGGTAGTATCCAGGGTTAAACATATTAAACATCATCCAAACTCTTCATGGAGAACCAGTTCCAGTGCTGGCCATGTTAGGTTGTTCTGGATAGCCTCTAAAATTTTCAATATTATGAGCAGAAAAAAAGAAGCAGGACACATGATTATTGCCATGCATAAGCATCATTTTACGTTGTTCTAATTTGCTTTTTAAAGCCAGTTTTGGTGCCCATGATTTTGCCGCTTTGCTTTTTTGCATTTCTCCCTCTCCAGTTAGAAAATCCAAAAGAATGCCGCTGTTGTATTACCCACCCCATGCAGTGTGAGCCACAGTGCTTACAAGCTACTTGCACAGACTCTTCCCTGGCGTAGCCGTGCCGAGGGCATTGTAACGCTGTGTGGGAGAGCCTTACTGACTGCGAGGGATGTGACCTAAAATGTGCCTCTGTTTCCTTACCTCTAGGGCTGTCTTGCTGCACCCTTCCCCAACTCAGGGGAGGTCCCAGGCATTACACAGCCAGAGTCTGGGCTGTTGAGATGGCCAAGATACGGGCACATAGAATCATGGAATGGTTTGGGTTGGAAGGGACCTTAAAGATCATCCAGTTCCAACCCCCTGCCATGGGCAGGGACACCTTCCACTAGACCAGGTTGCTCCAAGCCTCATCCAGCCTGGCCTTGAAGACATCCAGGGATGGGGATGAACTCGTTTTTGTACTTCCCTTTTTAGATGCAGATCTAACACCAAATCAAGGACCTAGATTTCGTTTTGTTTTGACTTTTTTTCATTGTGCATAGGATGTGTAGCAGAGTCCTTCACCGTAACAAAGGTGGTGTGTGCTGAAATGAATGCTCTTCTCGTGCATTACCTTCGCCTCAGCAACTGTGGAGGGAGAATAAATATGCTGATCGGTACCTGTCTCCCTCCACGTGTGTGCACAATGCTTTGCAGAGGAGATAAGGCAGAAAGCCTTTAAGAGCCACATAAACCTGAAGCTGGCCTCTACTTTATGGTGCTCCTTGTACTTTTATGTAGCCAATTTTAAAAATTTTACAACCTTTGTGTTTGAACTGATACAGTAAAAGTGTGTGTTTTGGGGAATCCAGATGGAAGTTTATTTGTCAGGCTGCAAAGGCCAAAGAGAATTAGGAATTAGGTGCACCATCATTTTTCCCCCTTATTGGAATTTTTACAGGATGTTAAACCAAAAGGTGCATTCAGTGTGTGCAGCAGGGATGCAAGGAAATGCTTTCTCTGACACCTTTTCTTTAACTCCCATCATGCCCCTGTCTTTATTTGGAAGGAACAATGCCAACTGATAATGAACTACTTTCTATTCAAGGCTGCAAGTCAAATATTCGGTTCTCATTAATAATTCAATGTGACAAATTTATTACCTTGAAGGTGCTGTGAGGCAATTAGACAATGGGAAATTGTGTCTTCCTTTCAGCCCACTTAATTGGCTTTCAAGTGTGACATTCATCAAAACCTTGACTTTTCATGTAAACTTTCCATTATGCAAGGCATGGTTCTGACACTGGAGCTGTGAGCATTTGGCAAAATTCACCTGGGGGGTAAATTCACTTTTTTTTTTTAATAACAAAGCGAATGGGAAGGAGAGTGTGTGAGAGAGTCTCCAAAAAGCTTAATTAAAGTCAGTGGAGAAATTATCATCACTTGGTACTTTTCACGTGATGAAATGGCCTGTGGTTACAGTGTAATTTTGGAGTTATGGCTGTTTGCTCTCTCTCAAGGAGTGTTACAAAACTGTCAGTAAAATTAACATCTCTATCCTGTTCCTTCCAGGTTTTTTTATGTATTGTTTGGGATGGAATAGAATGAATTGGTTTTAAATATCATCTTTTGTACTCCAGGTATTTTAAAGCACTTCACAAAGTAATGATATGTTATTAAACAGTGATAGAAAAGAGATTACCTTTCTAATAAGGACCCCTGGGCAAAGAAATAATTTCAACGCTGGATTTCATATTCTTAGACTCCTTTTGCGATGTGACTGACTTCAGCGTTGACCTTTAAAAGACTGCCATATGAGCTCTTGAGTCTGAGGAGCAGCTCTGACTATAGTAATTTGTTTTGCAGCTGTTGCATGTTATGTTTTCAATTGCTGACATTCACCCTGCGTTTTTTGTTATTTACGTGGCTTTCCTTTGTATCCTCTAACTTATTTGTATATGGCTGCAGTCTTTCAAGGACACCCTTAAAACTGAAATTGTTGGTTTCAAAGGTGTGATTTGTCCTTGTAAACTTAAACACAGTTGAAAATAGCACAACAAGTGGCTTTAAGGATGTGCAAGGTTCAACAATTTTTTGATTCCTTTACTTGATGATAATGAATTTGGTTTATTGAAAACACTTGTCACTAGCATCTTCTCCCACCTACAATGTGCTTTTAAAAATAAGTTGAAAAACTTTCATTTCTCGTCTTGTATATGCTTTCTCTGTTGGTGTGTGCTCATCCTTTCATGTTCTGTGCTTTCTCTCCTGAAAATACTAAGGCACTACAATGTACTTTTCCGAGTATGAGTTGAATGCTGTTCTTGCATTCACTCTCCTGGCATTTTGCATGCGGCGGCGTGGTGTAATGTGGCAAACAGTGGATACAGGGGAGTCATATTAAAATACGCTTACGCACGATACGCAGGCAGTGGAAATGTTAGATTTTACGTACATGCTGAGGTATCCTGGTGACCTAGTAAATTCATTGCCTTTACTGAGATTTATTGATTCATACAAATTGGTGTTTGGTCCTATTTTATATAAATATGTTCCATGCTATGAAGTTTTACCCTTCATTGTTGAATTCAAGAAATACTTTACATACGATTATAGCTGTAGTGAATGTGTTTGATCTTGGATGAACTTAGAAATGAAGTGGATCAGGTCCAGCAGCCAAAAATCCCAGTTACTGTGGGCTGTGAAAGGATTGTGGCTCAGTGCCTGATCACCATTTGGCTGGAGAAGATGAGAGGCTTAGAAGAGGCGAGAGAACTGGACTCACAGAGGTCATGTCATGTTGCTATTCCCTGCGGCTTTACCTTTTTGAAGTCAGTGATCCTTCTCACCCTCCACATTTCCATCAACAAATGTGGTTTTTGAATGTTTGCTGTTTGCCGTGTTAAAGCAGAGAATGCAGTTGTCTATGTGGGTCTGAATGCTCCCAGTTAAATGAAGTTCCATTTTTTTCTTAGGACAGTGGCAAACTCTTCTTCTCAGACTAAACAGAGAAGGAAAGGAACTGGGAACATTTGTGAGGTTTTATCCAACATCCAGTAGCATAAATGTGCCTCTATTCATGCCAGAGAGTCGTGGAAAACAAAGTAGACACAGACAATTATACAGACGATCCTGTGGCATGAACACATTCCCTGGAGAAATTAAGGCCACTGAAATGTTCTGATTACAACCTTGGACTTGCAATTACTTGCTATGAATAGAGTTTCATTAAAATGAGGTGTGTTTCCTTTTTATAGATTGACAGACCATGTAAGTTTTTCCAGTTTCACATTTTTTCTGCCTGTAAAATGCCCAAGTTCAGTATAACCTGTTAGTTGTTTAGCCTTGGTAATCTTTATAGAGACTTCAGGATACATACAAAATTTTTTGTGAGAAGCAAAAATCATTGTAATAAGCAGTCCTACAGTAGATTTGTGCTTACTATGCATACACGTTACTCAGACGAGGAAAACTGTTAGTCTTGGTAACATCTGGATAGAATGGAGATAGATAATAGGAGTTGATAATTGAAAGACATAAGACCTGCTTCTTTTTTAGGGCATTTTTCTTTCTAGATTGTAAGTAGGTGATGACTAGAAGAGAGATCGTGTTTTGTTAAAATTATGGTTTAATTAAAAAAATACAACTGCCTGCAACAAACACAGTGGTCCATCAGGATAGTGTTGACTTTGGGTGTAGCTTGACATTTAAGACATATGCTACTCTATTTGAAAATCTAATTTAGTTTCCAGTCCAGAACAGTTAAGCATATCTTCAGCTTTCACTACTTCTGTGGTGATATTGAATTTTTGGTGGATCAGAACGTTAATGAGATAATGGCCTAATTTAATTTGTATTCTAAGAGAATTTTAAAAAAATGTTTAGCATATGGAGCTAGTACATATCTGTTGCTGGGGGGTGTATAGAATTACCAGACCCCTGAGTACTTTCTGACATTATATTCCATTGGAGTGAAAATGAGTTAGTACATTCCAAGAGAAAAGCTGAATATTTATGACCAGCTTTACATAGCATTTTATTGATATGGAGCTGATGTGGTTTTTTTGTTAGTGATGCCAGTGAAAATCTGGAGTAACCGCATTGTCTTCAGTGAAGGTACTACATGTCAGGAGACCTTAAACAATCACCGTAACAGAAAAGATGGTAAAAATATCGACACGTTCAGCAGTAACTACCCCGGCCCAGCCTGGCTTGTAGGTTACTGTGCAGTGTTGTGCTGTTGGGAAGGTGGATGGGGTCAGAGATGGTAACGTTAATACGGTGAGGGCGACTTCCTGGCTTGGCAGAGCTGAAGTTGTTTAAAGCTGTGTTTTGAAAGTTGGCCTGTGCTTACTGAGGAGTGCGGAACAGAAACTTTTAGATAATGCAGGTAGTGTCGCAAATAGATTGAGGAGAGACGTTGTTTGAATCGTGGGTTCATACGTTCTGCGAGAATGTCATGGGTTTTGGTGATTCTGATATCCATGCCTCCTTGTGAACCTTGATTGTGAACCTTACACCTCTTACAGCTAACATAAGTAAAATGTTCTACCTAAATACCTGTTGGTTTAACATCTGGCTGAATCTGGCCCTATGTGATTTGTTTACCACTGATTTGAGCTATATACTTCAGACGGTGCTGCCAAGGAAGACTTCCAGTGACTAAAAAGTTACCTTAATACCTTGTCTTTCCATCGCATTTTTCATGTGGAGACCTCAAACCATTCCTTGATTAGGCAGGTGTTATTTACCTTACTTTGTTGAACACTCAGCCTTAGAGGGGTAAGACAGCATCTATTATTGACTCCAGATGTTATGAACATACAATGTTAGTTACTATTTATACCCTTGATAAGGTCATGCATTGCTTTGGAAGCAGGCTTAAGGCATCCCTGGATTGGATTGGTCTGGAGCTAGGTCTTTGACTTGGTTGTGTTTCCCTGGGAGCCCAAGACATTTGCTCACAGTGATATAAAAAGTCTCTGCAAAACACAGGATTATTGTCTCTCACAATCTGTTTCAGACTATCCTTTTCTACATTTCTCAGAGCTTTTCCATTATTTCTTACTGCTTAGAAAACCTATTATGGAGTTGATGAAGAGGAATTCAGGCAGTCAGAACATTTGTGAATAAAAAATAAATATAAATCAGTTTTTAAATAGAAGCATGAAATTTGGCCTGATAGAGACTGAAAATGACAAGAAAAATTTTTGTAATAATTCTTGTACTTAACAACAACTTATTTTTCTTTTGTTAAAAAACATGTCTTACTAAACACTCATTTTCTAAAGCTTTTGTTGCATTAAACCATCATTAACATGTCAAAATCAATCTTTTTCCTTTTTTTCCCTTTCAAGTCAATCAAAAATGTTCTACTGTCAACAAAAGAAGGGGGAAAAATGAAGGTCAACATTGCATCAGTCTTTCCAAAAAGCTCTGCATTGTAAATTATTTAGGTGCTCAAATCAATCCACTTTTTCTTTTCAGTGGTTGGACAATAAAAGCAAGATTTACTGCAGCAAGTGAATAATAAAAAAAGAATTAACAGAAAACAAACAAAAAGCTGCTCGCTTGGCAACCTTCTGCGTTAATCAAAACCTGAAGACTAGACTGAAAGATCAATATTTGGCTTCAAGATGAAACATAGCAAAGCTTCCATTAAAAAAAAAATTCTGAATAAAAAGGAACACAGGCTGTGTTAATCGAAAAGAGGCAAATACAAAAATCCATATAGTCTTTTGGTTATCTGTGATAAAATGGCCCCATTGGAGCTTGACAAATTACAGTATTTTTATGCACATATCAAAGTTCAACTCGATTGTCTCATATGGGGGAAAAGACCATCTGTCTGTATTCTAGAAATAATCTGCATAATTGACTTTCAAACAAGCCTCAAAGAAACAGGCATTTATCACCTTAATTGTGACAGGCAGAATGTGTGTCCCTGCTATTTTATCAAGATAATAGTAATAGCACTGTGGATACCTGGTATCTTGTCTTGCCCTACATTTTTTTCAATTTGTGTGGGCGGGAACTGGATCCTTTGAGTTACAACTGCTTTGACAAATGACACAGGAGGCAGAATCACCTAGGACAAAAATAGCGGAGTGAGACACCACCTAAGGTTGCGCTTGCTGTGCGGGACTTAATACAACGATTTGTGGAATTTGGTGAGAGGAGCACAGGCGACTGCAGGAAACTTGTGAGCGCGCAGCTCAAACTGCAGATGCAAAATGTGCATATAAATTCCACTTATTAAGGAATCCCTCCAGGTTTTAAACCCAGAGACTTCTGAAATCGCTGTTTAGCAAGTGAAGTAGTTGGGGTCATTCCCAGGGGTGTGTGGTTCAGTGGGAGTGCAGGACAAGTCAGAGGAGCAGTGCTGCACCGTGCAAGCGTTGTTACTCCCCGACGGTCACCGCGGGTTGGCATCTTCTCCCTCTTGGGCAGAGGTCAGGGGCCTGTTCAGCAATTCGACAGGGAAGGGCTTTCAAAAAGCCAAATGTTATAAGTGGGACACCCAGTTTCTAGCCAAAGCTGGACCATGCTTAGGTGGGATTTTGCAGTGCAGGGAGCAAATGGAAAGACAAATCATGGATTAGACTAAATAAAGTTACATTATACTTCTCAAACAAAATAAGAGTTTATCTCTTCACAAGAAATTCCTGTATTTGATTAACTTCTCTTGCTAGTGAGTTTAGGTAAATCTATATGGGCCTTCTCATTTTAAACTATACTCCAGTGATTTAAGCTCATCTGAAGAAGTTGTCTTAACCTGAAATAAGTATGAATTCACAAGTGCTTATACAACTTTAGTTAGGGTTCATTTGTTGTTGCCTTGCCATTTTGTTAACAGTGAGGTCTACACATCTATTTTGAACTTTTATTTTATTGTTGCTTTAGATTTTCATTGTAACAGTAGATTACTGTCTTCATAAAGTGACCTTTTACACATTGTACAGTCTGTAAAGCTTTCTTTGTCATTCTACTCTAATTTCTACACTTGTTTCTCCAAAACAGGGGTGCAAAGTCAAATTCAGTGCTGTGGCATGCCAACAGTGAGCTTCGGCCTCCTAGCTGAAATACCCTGGTGAGTCTTATTTGGATTTTCTGTGGCTGGACAATTTTCCTTTTATAAATGAGCAGCAGATGTAACTCTAGAATTTGAAACCAGTGGGTTGAGAATAACTGAAAATATTTAAAATTGACCGGTAGGTAGAAATCTTGACACTGGTACCTGAAAACATGAAGGCAGAGTGGGCTGTTTATATACCTGTCTCCCGCATAAGCGCCTCACTCTATAAAATTTTGTAATAACATCCCCTTTATGACTTGCACCTGGTTACAGCATAAAGGATTGATTAGGTCTTGAATCTTACAAGGAGGGTAGACAGCATTTAAAATATATAGCCTGCCAGTATATTTTCACAAGATGAGCCAACACTTTCACCTGTAAAGTCAAGCTGGCAAACATGGCTGGGACTTGAGGCAGTAAATAAGGGGACTCCGGCCACGCTCGTGTCCTCCAGGCCATGTGTCTCCTCTTTGAGCCAGGGGTGAGTTACAAGAACGAATAGTAAGTCCCCACCATGCTTGATTTTTATTTATTTTTTGGTCTTCTGTTGAAGGATCACAAAGAAAATAGCCCACTCTCCCCCCTGCCCTCCATTTGGCAAGTTAATGTGGCCTGGTATTTACAAGTGGGGCATAAACAACTGACAGTTTTATGTTGCTAATAAACAACCTTTTTTGTAAGCAAAATGTTCTTGTGTTATATTCAGAAATCCAATTCAGAGAAATAGGCTTGCATGTAGGAAATAGCAGAGGTGTTGTGTGAGTCGGAGCTGAAATACTGGATGCCATATGTGCACACATTAAAGAAATTACTGAGAGAAATAAAATCAGCACCCATCAGCCTGGCTGGAGGTGCTGGTTCCAGTAGTGTGGAGTAGTTATTGCAGGCTGCTGGGGAGAGGATCGTAACAATGTGGACTAAAGTATGATGATACAAAAATCAGTTAGAAGACCTGAAAGCTGGTCTTCTCTGTATCAATAAGCTTAGTCGGAGGGGATATTTTTTCCCCTCTGCTAAATGCTGAGTTTAATTGTGCACATCACATTTATTTGGAAAGATCTAATGTATTAATTATTTTTTATGTATTGCACTTCTGTAAATGTAAGTTATTTCTTTGTGCATTGTGTTTTAATGATAAGGTAGTAGGAAAAATAGGTACATGGGTCAGGCTCCCCTGCTGTCTGTGGGGTGGGACATTAAGGGAACCACACTGATTTACAACATCAGCCCAAGGAGTCTGGTACATCTGGGGCTGCCCTGCTCGAGGGGGAAGTCAAAACTCCCTTTGGCTTCTGTAGCTGTGAACCTGAGTGAAAAATGATATGGTGGCTGCCCCTGACGGAAGGAGTCTTTAGTAAAGGAACTGTCTGTGTATGAAAGTTGAGGAAGGTAGGCTTCAGTCTGGGCAGTTCAGAGTCACCACGGTCGGAAGAGGAGGGATCCCAACAGAGGTGTTACTCTTGCCCATTTACCTGCCAAGTAGAAATACATGTTTTGGGCTGATGGTCAAACTTTTAGCAATTATACATACTGCTCATTAGGAGAACACTTCCACATTAACTGCAGAAGTTGCTTTATTGTGAATTCTTCATAGGTCTGCTTGTATTTTTGCCCTTAGCATATAAAAGGCTGCATAAAATAACCTGAGGCAAATCCCTTCCTTGGTGTTTCGTTCAGCTCTAGCAAAGCCGGTGAAAGAGGGAAGCGAGGTTACAGAATATTCTGTAACAAACCTCTGGGGAAAGAAAGAGGTTTTGATTTGACATGTGAACATAATACAGGTTGTTTGCATTCGGCTGTTTTGTGGATGTTTCTATGACTATGATGCTCAATTAAATGCTGTCACTATGTCTGTATCCATTCTCTTTGTGGTTAAAGAAAAACCATTAACTGCCATTGCTATATGCCATTAAGTTTATTTTCTAGTTGGTTTGGTCTTGTAAATTTGATGATAAGAATATCTTACTTCACCTAGTAGGTACTGTCAGGGTTGCAGATGGAAAAATATTGAAAAAAAAAGTATGCATAACAGAAGAGGAATGTCTTAGTGTGTAATTTTGGTTTTATGTATTTATGCATGTGTGTGCACCTTTATACTATCACGGACCTAGAAAGGTATGCAGTGTTTATAATTCCACCAAACTTTCTCCCTAGCAGTCCATGTGCCGTGTTTCTTGCCATAAAACTGTACTATTTATGTCCATTCTGGATTTCCTTTACATCTTGCTGCACCCTGAGGGATCACAAATTATTTTTTGTATATTTTTGGAAGGTCATCAGATATTTTCCATAACAGAGACTTTGGCTTTTTGCATCTTTTTTTTAACCTGTGGGTTTTTTTTTTTTTTTGTGTGGGGGGTTTTTTTTTTTTTTTTTCTTTTTTTTTTTTTAAAGAGTTTATGATTAATCTGCTTGCAACAAAGGCATGAAGACTGGCTTTATTGTGTCAGGCTCACACAGTCTTACCTGATATTTGAGCAGTTAAGGGCCCTTGCATATACTCTTCTAGTTTCAGCACATGACAGTTGCAGGGGTCTCCAGGCCCCAAAACCCACTGCTGTCTGGTCTGTTGGCATTAATGAGGCTCTGCACCCTGCTCTCATCCCTTTGAGCACAAGGGTTTGTTAGTGGGTGCATCGGGAATGGGGAGGCACCCCCCTTGGGGTCAGTACCACTGGGGTTGCGATGAAGAGCAGCCTCCAAGTTTGTTAAGAAACTCCCTGAAAGCAGGAGCCTGGCATTTCGGTCGTTGGCCTAGGGCCAGGGGAGACAGGTCTCGTTCACAGGTACAAACCAGCCAATACCCTGTGAGAAAAACCCAGTCAGGATTTGACATTTTTTGTAGCAATAACTGACATGTGGTTAATAAAATACTCTGTGTTAGTCTAACGATAGGGGATCATCTGAGCATTGCCTTGCCTTTGAAACTGTCTCACTCCACGTGAACTCCTCTGAAATATATATACTGCACGGTTGGCACCCAACAAATGAGATCTGAGGTTTCTTTTGTTTATAGGGCTTCTTTTTGTTTTATGTTTGCTTGGTAGAGATATTCCTGTTTATAGCTTCAGCTGTGTTAGTGGAAGAGCCCATCTGAACCCAGACTGCTGCCTGCTCTCTAATAAAATGAATAAAAAAAATTACATTAGCCTTTCACTTCATGGTCAAAAAACTTTGAAACTTTTTTTTTTTTTGGTTGTTGTGGCATTTTTCCTCACTGCAAAAACTTAAAAATTATTATCCGTTGATTCTCCTACTTCAGATTACATGTTTTTCAGGGAAGGGATCTGTCAGTTTTTTATTTGTTTTTAGAGCGCTGTGTACACCTTACATTTAGTTTAAATAATACTAATAATAAATAGAAATATGCCATTTGACCCAGATGACTTTTCTTTATTACTATTGCTACCTAAAGGGCTGTATATCCATTTCGCACACTGAGCATATGGGAAATGATGTTATTTTTTCTCATTGTTTTGTGTTTTAATGTTGGTTTTGTTTTGCCATAAATCTGTAGAGCCCCTATAGGCTTTTTTTCAGATTGCTTTAAAAATAATTTCCAAGTATGTAGTAATTTGTTACAGAATAACGTTTGCTTAATTTGTAAATGTGGGTGCCTGAGGATTCCCATTTCAGCATATCGGTGGCAAAGTGAGACTGAGGCACAAATACCCACTTCGGTGCCACTTGAGTGTTCAGATGGGGACACAATATCATAATTTATATATTCACAGTTGGAAGACAACTCGCACAGGGCTAAATCTGTCCTAACTCTTTTCTGGCAGCACCACTGTAATGGATGGCGTGGTGAGCAATGTAGGTCACGATGATGTTTTATTTCCTTTGTATGTTATAACTCTTCTATAAGGGCCTGGATCCATCACTCCACACTGTGCCTTAGATTTCCATTTGTTTTTCTGGCTCATTTCAATCTGCTCAGTGGATGTCACTGCATTAGTGATGCAGTACTTGGCTTCTGCCTCTCTTGATTTTGCTTTACCTTCCCAACCCAGCTGGAGTTCTCTCCCTTGCTTCTTCAGGAAACGTACATCCTCAGCTGGCCTCAAAATTGTAATGTATGCAGGTAAGATGCATACACGTTCTCCTCTGTAGGGAGTCAAATGAAGTTTGTGGTTAAGATTCAGAAAGACGTACAAACAATAGCACTGCAGTTACACGTTATGTAAGTTCTACAGTCCTTTGTTGAAAGGCTACTTCAGTGTTCATTTTGTCAAGTTGTCTCCACCCTGCCAAATGCTGAGTGGTTTTCGAAGCTTACATGTATCTCATTGATATTAATGAGAGATTGTGGCCCGCTGTGTGGTGAAAAACTGGTTCATAATGCCCAGAGACATTGTAAATCAGCTACAACGAAATTAGAACAAAAATATGTGTAGTAACTACGAACAAACACCACTGTTTACCACCACATTGTCTTCAGAGATATTTCCAAAGCATCTGAAACACAGAAAATACGTTTTCTTAAAACCCGAGTAAGACTTCAGCTTCATTAAGGCAACCTTTTTTTCAGCAGTGCTTTGTGTCAAGTTGATCCTTGCAAGTGAATGCTGGAGTCCCTAATGGCAGGCAGTCTATTCCACTTTATTTTTGTCTGCTATGGATTCTTCAACTGGTCTCTGTGCAGTTCACCCACTGACATTGTGGTAATTTACTACTGAGCCCAGGATATGATATTGAGACCTGCAGGATGTAGGTTAGAGAGAATGTGTTTATATTATTGCACTTGTCAAATTGTGCAATAGGTTCATACAATTAGAAATATTGGCATTGTCTGAATTCGGTGTTGGACTCCTGGCTTCATTTTTTTCCAGGACCAAAAACTTGAAGAGAATAGGATTTAAATGTTTCTGTGGCCCCAGTAGCGTTTCTTAGACACGCGTTGATGCATGGCTCCAGAAACCTGCACACCGCAAGGTTGTTTCTTCCATTGGTGCAAGTCCTCTTGTTGCCATCTTCCCAGGGTTTCTCTTCCCAGCTGCTTACTTACTGTGCCAGTCTTACAAGTCCTGTTAACACCTTGTTCATTGCTGGCAACAGGGTTAACCACATTAGCTTCTGTTATCTGTTATTCTGTTCTCTATTATAAGAATTACTCTTTCCTGTGTTTCACTAACTTTGCTAGTAGATGCCACTCTGATTTGGAAGGCTGTCCTAGTTAACACTGAACCTTTGTGCTCTCTGAAGCTTTTCAATGCTGTAGCAATTCTGCAATTTAAATGGCAGGCTATGAGAGTTCAGAACCCTATTATTTCAAGTTTGTATGCAGTAGTACATACTTTTAATGTTTGAAAAGCTGTAGGATCTTGGATGTGGAATGAACAAAATAATTCACAATGCTTGGCTGGGCGTGTTCAAAAAATGTCAAAGCCACCTTACAAATCCATCCCAAACTGCAGGAAGCATGCTTTCAAAGGTACAGGCTTGGAGATGTGTGGAGGTTCAGGCACTGGAAGGTACTATAAGGTCTCCCTGGAGCCACCTTTTGTCTAGGCAGAACAACCCCAACTCTCTCAGCCTGTCCCCACAGCAGAGGTGCTCCAGCTCTCTGAGCATCTTAGCATCCTCCTCTGGACTCGCTCCGACTGGTCTATGTCTGTCTTCTGTTGGGGACCCCAGAGCTGTACGCAGAACTCCAGGTGGGGTCTCATGAGAGCAGAGTAGAGGGGGAGAACCCCCTTCCTTGACCTTCTGGTCACGCTGCTTTCGATGCAGCCCAGGATATGGTTGGCTTCCTGGGCTGCAAGCGCACATTGCAGGGTCATGTTGAGCTTCTCATCAACCAGCACCCCCGTGTATTCCCTCAGGACTCACAGATACATCTCATCAGGTCCTATGGACTTGTACACCTTCAGGTTCCTTAGATGGTCTCAAACTTGGTCTTGTCCTGCAGTGGGTGATTCTTGTTCTCCCAGTCCTTGTCTTTGACTTCTGAGACTTGGGCAGTGTGGTTTGAGCAGTTGCAGGTAGAGTGAGGTAAGAGAGTCACTGAGTACCTCAGCTTTCTCCATATCCCATGTAACCAGGTCTCCTGTTTCCTTCTGGAGAGGGCCTACATTTTCCCCAGTCTTCCTTTTGTCACCAACATACATAAAGAAGCTTTTCTGTTGCCCTTGATGTCCCTGGTCAGATTTAATTCTATCAGGGCTTTAGCTTTCCTAACTTGATCCCTGGATGTTTGGGCAATTTCTCTGTATTCCTCCCAGGCTATCTGTCCCTTCTTCCACCATCTGTAGGCTTCCTTTCTGTGTTTGAGTTTGTCCAGGAGCTCCTTGTTCATCCGTGCGGGCTTGCCTGACTACCTCTTTGTTGGAATGCATCGCTCCTGAGTTTTGAGGAGCTGATCCTTGAATATTAACCAGCTTTCTTGGGCCCCTCTTCCCTCCAGGCCTTTATCCCATGATACTTTACCAAGCAGATCCCTGAAGAGGCTGAAGTTTGGTCCCCTGCAGTCCAGGGTAGTGAGCTTATTGTGCACCTTCCTCACTGCCCTAAGGATCATGAACTCTACCTTTTCTGGTCACTGCAGCCAAGGCTGCCCTTGAGCTTCACATAAAACAAAGCAATGTGACTCTGGGAAGAAGATGTAATGCTTCAGCATTGTGAAGTGCCAGCATGGGTGTTTAGAGACCAGCAGCAGGTCCTGACAAGCATTGTTATTGCCTCTGCAGTTAAAAATGGCTAAACTTTATGCTTACAAAACAAGGTTTTATAACTATCGCAGAAAATAGAACTTGAACTGAATTATTAAGCTGTGAGTGCAGTGTATTGAAGTCCATGAATTTGGATGAGGTTAGTCACTGCACTCTTTTGAGAAATTTCCATAGCGTGTTTCACCTACTACAGTGGGAGTTGGATATTGAAATCTATGGGGTCAAATTGTAGGTTAGTTCTGTTTCTCCTTAACAATATTAGTTAAATAATTTAAAATGCGGTAAAACCAGAATGCAAGTCTCAGTGTAAAAGAGTAACGGCTACTTTTCGGCTGGCTTCCTAAGAAGCACTTGGAGATCGGTATTACACTTTCAAATGCAGTAAGACTTTCCCTCTGTTGACTAAATACGAAGTGGCATAATAGAAAGCTATAAAAGGGTTACCTGTAGAAGTAAGGGAGAGCTACAGGGCAAATTTCTTGGATGGTTATACTCGGGTAATAAAGGCAGATGGAGCTAGTTATGGTTTTGATCAAATTTCTGCAGTGCTGCCCTTCTCAAAGCTGCACCTGGGTGACTTAATGGTTAGGTTTTACATAGTGGCTATGCCCTGATACCAGCTAGAGCTGAGTGTCAAATTATAGCCCTGCATAAGTCTGTAGTCACAATATTCTCTCAAACTGCTGTTATTCTCAGTCACACAGACCACAGACTGTGTTCCACGGCTGTAGGTTACTGTGGGAAGGCAGCAGGGAGAAAGCTGATACCCAGGAGTTTTTGCTGCAGGTCACTGGTGCATCCTCCCTGATGTACACGTGATAGTTCATTTGATGGACTGCCACCAGCTGCATTCATCACAAATTTGTTATTATGGGACAAATTGTGGCTGAATTTAGGCAGGGGTTAGAGAGAATCTTCCCTGTCTCTGTTCCTTGCGTAATATCCAGGCAAACAAAGTGGAGCCCTGAGCTGCCCGTGCACTGTTTCACCTCACTGTGCTGGTGGGAAATGAGTTGTTTTACCAGTTCTGCCCATGTGTCCTTTTCCCAAGACACATGTATAGCAATTTTGTGCCATGCTAACCAACTCCGGCTCAAGTAGGGGAGAACTAAAATGGCTCTGCAGTGCAGAAGGTCAACCTCATTACTAATTCACCCTCCTTCAGTAAAAATTGAGCTTAAGTTGAAGGTGAAACCAATGGATGTCTAGGTAAATAACCCCCCCAGTTGCAGGAGAAGATACATGATGACCTTTTGAAAATGTAAAGTAGCATGAGCAGTGTCCTGCAGTTGACTTTATGCTGTCAAGTCTGGTATGTTCTACTTGGTCATTATTGCTGCTGACTCTTTATTTTATTGAAAATAAAATGTAGATACTGCAGCCTTATGATCTGGCAGCCCAACAGTTTTTCCTTGGGTTTTCTGCAAGTCTTAATGAGATAGGTAAGGCCAATTAACATTTTCTCAATGAAAAATATATTTGATCTGATTCCATATACTTCCTGTGCCCATTGATATAAAGTTTAGATAGAGTCTTTTTAGAATGGAGGTAATTGCAGAACAGGTTTTTTTTTTTGGTCCAGCTGACAAGCAATTTGTGAAAACGATAAATTATTGCACGATGCTTAGAACGCATAGGCACAGATGAAGCATTTCAAAGAGTTCTCTTGTTTAAACAGCTTATTAAATTGTTAATGACTCTGGAAGTTTTGCATATTATTATTTTAAAAAGAAAAACCTGTATGTGCAGAGTGTATTTAATGATGAATTAAAACTTTAAATCACTTACTGTATGCAACTGCTATAATATGGCTTGGGATTATGTGAACATATTTGTTTTGTCCTAGATTGAAAGTTGGATAAAATTGTTAAACACATTATGTTAGCTACATACCATAAATTTTGCACATGTTGAACAAGTGGTATATTTTCCTTTGTCTGTTCACATCAGTTAAGTAAATATGATCCCGGTTAGCTGAGGAGAATTACTCAATTCATGAGCCTATTTGCATGACACATGGGATGGGAGAGCTGCATTTTGTGGAATACCAAAAGCATTTGATGTTGAAAAAGTCTTGCCTATGGGTTTTGAATGTAGATATATTTAAAAAATGAATCCAAGACTAGATTACTTCCAGGGGGCCTCAGTATCTGAACCTGCAGAAGATACCAAAAAGGCAAGGGCAAAAGCATGTCCCCAGATTTCAGGTAAATACACAGGTATATGCAGAGTTCCCATTGCTGTCAAACTTGTGTCAGCATATGCTTATATTTAAGCACGCACTTCAGTGTCTGCCGAAAAGGGAGTGCTTAAGTACAGGCTTAGCGCTGGCTGTGCAGCCGTCCAGCACCACGGGGACCTTGCTGTGCCAGGAATTCTTCTCTGCCTCATTAGGACAGCCACCGAGACGGCCAAGGATCAGTCTTGACAAATACATTCAAGTTCATTTTGTGACGCTCTCGGGATGTGGAAAAGGTCCTAACGTAGTGAATAATTACTTGGTCAAAGGCAATTTTACCAACTAGAGTAAAAATAATGTCTTTCGACTCGCAATGGAATGCATCTTATTTTCATTGGCATCATCGTTAAATGGATTTCTTAATTTCAAGTAGATTATTTTGCAGTCAATAGAGTAAGCTACCTGTCACTGTCCTGCTGTCACTCCACCCGGACGTAAGAGGCATGTGCACACCAAATGTAGGCTGAATGGCAATGAGGGGTATTTTGGAGCCTTGGTATTAATATTTCAGATGTTTTTGTTTCGTTGTCTTACTTAATATTTTATTATCAGATTTCTACTCATTATGCGTATGGCCCTATTCCCTATGTGGATTGATGAAGTTATGTTGCAGTAAATTGAAAAAGAGAACTATACATACAGGATGATTTATTGTTAATGTGAAATTCAGCATAAACCTGCAAATGCACTAGCAGAAATCCCTAGCTATTTCAAAATTCATATTATGAGACAGACAATCAGATGCCCAACAAACAGAACATCTTGTACTCTATTAATCCTGCAGTGACAGATCCCTTGCATGCATTTAGCTTTCCAAATAATACAAACATATGTCACCATTTTGTTTTTATTGATTTTGGACTTTCAAAGTACAGCTACAGCACAAGGCATTATGAAGACATTTATTGCAGAGTTTGCTTTGATTTGTTGTAGTCCATTGAAATTGTGTCTAAGTAAAGTCTTTAATATTAAATATGATGAATTCCCACAGGGCTTAATCCTGCAGCATCATCCAGCTCAAGGTGACTCCTGCCACCGGAGCACAGGAGTGCTGGGCTGGGGAGGGCTTCCCAGAGCGTTGTCCAGCAGCCTACCAGTGCAAGAAATTATAATTCTGTGCATGTCATAGGAAATATTCCCATTCACAAATGTATTAACTCAGACTACTCCCTTTCCTGCCGTTTCCAATATTTGGAGACTGTTCCAGAATATTTGATAATTTTTTCCCCCATCTAGTTTTTGTCTTTCATCAGTTTTTCGTCAATATATACCCATTCATTTTGGATGCAAAAATAATATTTAGCTTCAAGAGATTTTCTTTAATCACAAATTTATAGATGATAACCATTGCCGTTCTCAGCCATGAATTTTCTCCCATGCTTGGAGAGTTGCTAAGAGAGTACGTTTGTGTCCCTGCTGGAGCTGGCTGGCTGATGCATACTGGCACTGTATTTGCTGTGTGTGTAGCCATGCACCCAGGTCTTTCTCTTCCTCAATCCTCTCTAGAGTTTCCACTTTACAGCAAAATCCTTGTCGTTCTTAAATGCTTGATGTTCAGCTTTGATCTTGTAGTTCTTCTTGTGTGATACTCCATTCCTCCTTTGTGTATTGATCAGCTCTCCTAACCTGATATCATCAGCTAATGATTTTTCATTAGCACACTCTTACTGGTAGCCTGAGTCATGAATAAATATATTAAATAAGGAAAAACTCTCAGAGCTATTCTTGCAAAATTGTTCTTGTTCCTTCTCTTCACCTTAACTGTCCTATCCTCTTCCTTATCTTCCTCGCTCTTCACTAGTATTTTCCATATAGCATCAAGTTGACAGAGGTGCAAACTGCATTCTGCTCTGCTATCAGAGACTCCTGCTCACCAGGGGGAAGACAGAATTTGTGTTCTTCTTTTGAGATTTCTGTAAGAGAGGTGGCTTTATCTGCATTGTCTGCCAAGATGGAGGGGTGCTGCTCTTTCTTAATTCTGCTCTACATCATGGGATGAGGGAACTATTTTCAAAAGGCAACTATTTGAGGCAACAATTTTCAAAATGTAATTAGTTGCTTCAATTTTCAGCTTGTCATTCAGCTTGGCAAGTGCAACCAGATAAATCAGGTTTTGGGTTGGTTCCCAGTGGTCTCATGTACTAGCCCAACTGTTTGGTCACAAATGTTAAACCAGAATATTGTCATCTTTAAAATGTTCTTTTTTAGCTTAGAAGAAAGTTTCATGTAAAACTGTTCATGTAAGAGAATGTTACTGGGACCAGAAAGTCTGGTGGTGTTTCTTCAGATGAGGGTGACCTTACTGTTTGGAAAATGGGGGATGGATGCAAGTTTGGGGGGCATTTCTTGCAGTCCTGCTGTGCAAACTCGTGGTAGCGCAGTGGCAGCAGCAACTTGCGGGGCTGCTTGTGTGGAATGGGCTGTAGGAGCGGTCCCTGCAGACCGCCAGTTTATCAACAGACAGTAAAGGAAACTTTTCAATAAAGGAAATATTCTTCTGTCTAGCTTTGATTTTGTGTAGCCTATAGTGCAGATAGGGAGTAGCAAGGGAAAAAAGGAATTGGAGATCTTGGCAAGGGAAAAATAGACAGTAGAATGAGTTCAAATAACATTTTATCAGTAGAAAATTAATGGAGTTTATCCCTTTAACTCACAATACCCAGCCAATGCCAAGCTAAATTTCACTGTAGCTTGTGTTAGTGAATAAGGAGGTATAAAATGTGGGTTTCTACTTTTAGAAATCACTCTGCGAGCTATGTTAAATAACAGAATCGTTTATCTATTGGCCTGGGCTGTGGCAATATTCATTAAAGTTTATTTGTGTCCTCTCAGTGACTGCAGTGAGAGCAAACCTCTGCTGTTGCCCGTAAACATGTATTTAAGTGGGGTGAGGTGAGAATGACAGCGGCTTTTGATACTGATCCCATTCTCCTTGCCCTGGCAGCCTGGTAGCAGATTTCAATGGCAATGTGCTTGGAGTGAGGAATGCACCACTGAACCCTTCATTTCTGGCTAACAAAACCCAGTGTGATCCATACGGTGCCAGCACAGTTTATATGTAACCTTATTGCTCGTTGTCATGGGGCTATGCTGAACCTGAGCGCTCTTGGGGAGGGCGAGGGAGGAAGAGGCCCACTCCCTCTGCCTGCATTGAGCAAAGGACAGCAGGGCATCTTGTGCTTCAGGCTGGTGATGCTGTTGCAATGTGCTCTTGCTGCTAACCCTTGCGGGAAGCTACTTGCAGAGGAGAGCTGGCTGTGTTCCTCTCTCGAGGCAGTGGGTGATTCCTGTTATTTCTCTGTGTTTCTCTGCAGCTCCTGCCTCACCTTTCCCGGCCTCATGCTGCAGAGCTGCTTCCCTGGGGACAGGCCTCATGGCCACCCGGTGGGACAGCTCGTCCCCTTTTCTCTCTGCAGCCCTGGGAGGGTGTATGCCCCTGCTCCGGCATGCTGTGACAGACAGCTATTTATTGTGAAGTATGGGGTGATGTGGGATATTGTTTGTCCTGGTGCCCTCGCTATTTCACTTTCATGGAGGGTGAGAGTGGGCCGTAGAGGCCTGGTCTAGCAGCCGGTCTGCTATCACGTCTGTTCATGTCTGTGGATGTGGATGTGAGCCTGTGCAGAGCACAGGGCTGATTTTTGCGTTGGTTTTTGGTGTTTTTTTTCTTCCAAGCTGCCCTTGATTCCTGACACGTGAATTAATGCATTTCAACATGTTCAGAGCTGGGTTCCTACATGTGTTGGTAGAGGTGAAGGTCATCTGAGCTGTCCCAAACAGCACAAGTCCATTAATCAAGCTAAAAGCTTTACCTACTCTTTTTTTTTTTTTTCTTTTGAGATGTCTACTGGCACTTTCAAGCAATATGCACAAGTGGTATTTAGATGATTTCATGGTGGTTTGGGGAATTTCCTGGGATCTTGAAGGGAAATTATTTTTGGCAGAGAACCAATTCCCCCTTCTGCAAACTCTTTCTCATAACTTTTATAGTTAGTGAATCATGCCTTGATCAGATGCAACAGCCATCTATTGTCAGCTGCACCAATTCTGTTTTTATCCATCTGAAAATGAGAGGCCCTTTTGGGCAGCACACAGTGACTTTTCCAAGAGCACTCCATGCTTCTATGAAATCACTGGGTAAAAGACACAAAAATCAGAGGGAAAAGAATTTATCTGGGATTTCTTAAAAAGTATATAGAATTCTCCTGGTTGGAAAAGGTCCAAATATTTCCAGGTTAATGGAAAAATATATGATTTTTGTAATATGTAACCTCTTTTTCTATCCTTTTCAGAAATGCACGAAGAAGAGTACTGAAAAGAGTTTTCCTTAATGTTATCCAAGGTTTAGGTTAATAACAACTGTTTGAGCTTTCTTATGATAGTTTTCAGGGTGGGGTAAAGTGACTGAAAATGCATTATTACTCACTTCGGAAAACTTATTTCTTTTATCTCAGATTTGTTGATTTGCCATTTAATCTAGTTATCCTCATTTTTTCCACATCTCCAAAGAAAAAAAAAGCCAACTTAACCTTCCCCTAATACTCTAATGGAAGGTATTAAGAAAATTCTGCTGTCAGTTATCATTCACTTTGACAGAAGAATAAGGATGTTATTATTTTTCAATTACAAATTATTTTCATGACCTAAACAATGGCTGTAAGTTAATCCATTTTTTTTTTTTGCACTGAGATCCTACAGTGTAAGTATTAATGGAAGATATTTCTGAATTGTTCTGTTGGGATGCTGAAACTGTCAAAATTTGAAGACAATTTTGAAAGATGTCAGTAAAAAGCTGGATTTCTTATTTTGATTATTGGACACAACATCAAAGTGGAAATCAAAGGCACACCAATAGAAAGTACTGTGAAAATAGAAATTAAAATTTGTGATGGATCACTTGAAAAGGCCAACATTGTTTTCATCTCCCTAGCTGGAGGCATAGGACTGTAAGATGCTCAGCAGGTATAAAGCATCCAGGTTGGTTTAGTGTGAGTGTCAGAAATATTTCTGCTGTCTAGAGTGTCAGCAGTCACCAAGAAAAATCAGCTGGCAATTCAGGACTGCTGATACATAAAGAGGATAGTAGTGTGTCTTTTGTAAAATCCATCTTCAAATTTATTAACAGTGGTGAGAGCAGTAAGGGGAGTGAATCTATTCAAATAAGTTCAGCCAGAGAAATATCAATTAAATTAAGTAATGAGACAGGCAAAGCCTTTTGTGGGGTGTCAGATAACAGCAATAGTAACACAGAAGAGCAGGAAACACAAGAGTTTTGCAGGCTGTGTGTTATGGAGTAGGGGGTTGGCGTTGGCTGGCTGCTGGGCACCCACCCAGCTGCTTGCTCACTCCCCCTCTTCAACAGAACAGGGGGAGAATATATGATGATAAAGACAGGGAATTTGCTTATCCGTTACTGTCATGGACAAATAATTTACTGCCAGTTAAGAATAGATTTGGATGGTGAGGAAAGCAGATGAAAGTTACAGCAGCTTCCTCCCACCCCATGCTTCTTCCCAGGCTCGAATTCACTCCCTACCCCTCTGCATCCCCCAGCCTCGAGTGGTGCAGGGGGTGAAGATGAGGGGTCGTGGGCCGTCCATAATTCCTTCTCTCTGCTCCTTTCTCCTCACACGTTCCCCTGCTCCAGAATGGGCCCTCAATGGCTGTGGGTCCCGTCAGGAAACCATCTCCTTAGGATCCCTCCATGGCCACAGAGGAATCTCTCTGCATGGGGCCTGGAGCTGCCTCCTCCTGCCCAGCCCTCAGTGTCCTGGGCTCTCTCACACATTCCCCTCGCTGCCTGGCAGCGTTTTGCTCTTCCTTAAATCCATGTTCCCCTCAGGAAGCACCAGCCTGGCTGAGGGCTCAGCTGTGCCTGAGGTGAGGCGGCTGGAACCGGCTGTTCCCGGTGTGGGGCAGGACCTCGGCTCCCCTCAGAGGGGCCCTGCTGCCGGCACCCAGGCACAGACACCCAGCACGGGTAGGTAGGGATGCCTTGATTTACTTGAATAATTGAGTGTAATGGCTGTTCCAGACGCTCAGTATGATGTCCCCAGGTGGTACATCATGGGCACTTCCCTAGAGCTTTCCATTTTCAAGCACCACTCGCTGGTGGGTGGTGTGAGGGTCATAAAAGGCCTTGACTGTGCCGGCACTGCTCAGCAGTAACAAAAACATCCCTGGGTTATCAACACTTGTTTCCAGCACAAACCCAAAACACAGCCCCGTACCAGCTACTGTGGAGAAATTACCTGTGTCCCAGCCAAACCAGCACAGGTACAGACCTGTGTGTTTACTAGGCCTGCAGTCCAAGTGCGTGCACAAACAGCTCTGAGGGCCGAGCGCGCCTCTTGTCAGGCATTGCTGTCAGTATCAAAGCATGCCCATTGCTTTCAATGGGAGCAGAATAAGCCTTTTTTACCAGCTGAGAGTTGGGTAATTCCGTTTTTATTCCTTGAATCTAAATTGCCTCTGAAAGATGCAGGTGCTTTGCCTCTGACACGTGGGAAGGGCAGTGGAAGATAGCCTGTTGTGGCATTTATATTTCCTCTTTGACGTTGCAAGCTGTCAGAGTATTTATGCGTAGCGTTCTAATCCCCTGAGGAAGCATTCAGGTTTACAGTTTTAAACCACCACTCATCCAAATTTTGGCATTCAGTCAAACAGAAATTTGTCATAGTTTATAATGCTTGTTAACGAGGAACATCAAAAATTAATGCTCATTAGGGTGCTCATTAATATGCATGGTAGTCTCAGTTTTGACTTAATTGAGTGAAGCACCACTTCATAGCGGTATTGTGTCACGGCAGTAAAGAGTAGTTCAAAACCATGCTGCAGGAAGAGGATGGAGCAATGCTCCCTTTGGACAGCATTACCCCATATTTTGTTTGGGGGTCATTGCACATCTCTACCTTCTTGACAGCTAACAAGGGCAGCTGCTGTAGAGCTGCTGTTGATATTTGTTATTCAATGTTGGTGCTACTTGCATTCCTCAGAGTTTTCTGAATACAGTGCACAACACAGACGTGGTTACTAGATAGGTTTGTTGGTGTATATGTGTGCCCTTACATAACTTTGATAAAGATTATTTCTGGGGAGGCCATGAGGGTTTCTCTTCTTCACAAAGGTCTTACAGGTCCTTTAAATCCATGACATGGGTTTGAATCAGCATTGCCAAAAGTCTGGTTGTGAATATTGATCTGACTGGCACATGTAAGGAGATGTGCACTAAGCAGCTGCCGGCAGCCCTACGTGACTGCCGCTTTCCTGAGCTCAGCTGGGTTTGAAACAACCTGTGTGAAGTCCACTGGACTCTTGCTCAGTTCTGCTGCCTGGCTGCATTGGGGTCAACTCATCTAAGTCCAGTTCAGTGCATGGCAGGTCTTCTGCTTCCTTGGAGTATTAATTAATTAAACAACTGCCATTAATGCCTTACCACTCAAGCCATAAGGAATTCAAGAGTAATTAAAAAAAAAAAAAGACAATATCCACTTGGGGATGTGAACTTGTCAGGAAGGTTTGGCACTCACTCAAGCACACCAGCGAGTTCCCTGGCACTGTGTCCCACTCTCTGCCTGCCTGCCATGGAAGCACCTGGACAGGAACGGGCCGTGGCTCTCACCCAGCTCTCCTGGGGCTTTTTTTTAGCAGGAGAGCGAGGGCTGAGGGGAGCTGGGGTGGAGCTGGCAAGGTGTGAGGAATGGATAAAATTGGTGCTGAGGCAGAACGGAGACTGATACTTGTGTGCAAAGGACCGATTTGGATGAAGAGGTCCAGAGTTAATGGGGCAGGTCAGAGCTGTGGGATGGCAGCCACTGCCCCATCAGACCAAGGTCCAAAGCAGGTTCCCCATTCCTCTAGGAAACACCTACTCTAGTGACAACTGCTGGGCAGGCAACAGGCTGTGATTTTCCTTCCTGCCCTGTTCAGCTTTGTTGTCTCACATTTCTTAATACGAATTTAATAAAAAAGCAGTACAACACGGGGAATGTAAATAACAAAGCTCAGTTAACCCTCCGCTCGCTTCATCTGTATATGTGCCGTAACCTTGATCTCTACTTTTTGCATGAACCAGGGTTTAGACTGCTGGGGAGGCAGAGCAGGGATGTCTCTGTGATCAGGGCACCAGTTCATATGGATGCTTTGAGGGTTATCTGTTGATGCAGTTCTTTCTGGTTTCAGTGGGGCTTGGCAAAGGTATGTGTCCAAATCAAACTTTGTGTGTCTTCATGGGAAGGATTCAGTAGCTTCTATTGTCGCTGTAACATTTAATGGAAAAAATGTAATGTTTTTCTTGAGCTACCAAGTGCAGGAAGTTGAATGCAAAATGAACAACTTGGTATTGCCCTCTTCTTGGTTTTGCCCCTTAGGGGACTGGTTCTTTACAGCCCGATGCACCAGGCAGTTCTGAGTGAGTGTGAAATGCCATCTTGCTCTGACAGAGAGCAGAATTTTTCCTGGAAGTGTTTCGTACTTGTTTTGCACACAGGGTGTTTATTATGTAACAGACAGGACTACAAGGAATTACTACTGACATCCAAGGAGCTATTTCTAACTTATGCTCATGCTAAATCAGATCAAGAGAGGAGAGCTTTCCAAACCTTGTAGAGTCCCAGGGCCCTACTGCTGGGGAAAGATTTGAAAGAGTAAGATGTGATGGTGCGTATTTAGATGGGCTGATTGAAACCCCAGCTTCCCTCTGGGGACTTCTCAAGTTCTTGAGTGTGTCTGGTGTCTGTAGGTTGCTAACTTGTGCATCAGAGCATAATATTATAGCATGTAATGGTGTTTTACCAAATAGAGGGGAAAAAACCCCAAACAAACCAGACATAACTCCAACCTGAATGCCAGTGGTCAGTCAGTGAGCGTGGGGGACCACAGACCTAACTGCTTCCCCATGACGCCCTGGCTTTTTCTTGGGCATTGCTTCATTGCCTTTGTAATTTGATTCAAAGGCAAAAGGTACTTTTCATACCAGCCCACTTTAGGTGATAAACAGGCTGAGCGAGGAGCAGAGACTGTCTCTGCATTTTCAGAGCACATCAGCACAAAGTTATTTAGCACAGGGGATTGCGTGATTTTGATTCACTGAGAGAGCTCATGAGGTTCTGAAGCTCTGATTCCACCAGTGCGGTACACTAGCCCATTTTTAATAGTCAGGACTATAATAAAACAACATCTATGCAGGCTCACTAACTAATTCAGGCTTTGACATTGGGATATTTTCCTTCTTTATTCATCCAGGTACTTTCACTTGCTTCTGAAGTCCCTTTCATTGCGTTTCAGGAAGGGATTAAACAACACTGGCATTAAAGGTGCTGGTGGAAATTACATGCTTCTGCAGAAGCTATGGACCAGCTGGCTAGAAAATACAGCTTAAAATGGCCCTGCAGCCACAGGGGAACAAAAGGTAGAATTGATCTTTCAAACAGAGGTGACCAAATGCCCCCTGCTCTCTGGCCAACTGCAAAGCCAACAAACTGCACAGCTCAGATGAAAATGTCATAGAGGATAGATTACAATTTCAACACAGAGTGCACACATCCTGTGAAGTTTTGGAATACATGTGATCTGTAGAAAGCAGCGCTTTTAATTTTAACTGTCTGTCCATTAAACTAAAATCAGTTGATTTCAAAGGAAGAGCAGGAAGGGTTGGGGGAGGAATCCGTGTCAGGTGGCCTGAATGCTTTCAAGAAGGGAATAGTATTCCCGCAAAAAGGGCAAGTAGGTGTGAGGGGGAAGAAGAGTCAGTGTCTTGTGCAGACTTTGATGAGTGTGGCCTTTCTACGCCAGGATCCTTTCAGTATGGCACAGCTCACCTGTCCGTTAGGAAGTGGTAAAATGTGAATCCGCCTGGAAAATGCTGCAGTTCTACTCCTTGAAAATGTGGCCACTTTATTAGAACAGACACAGAACAAACATCTCCTGATATTCTATAGGCAACTTTTTTTTTTTTTTTTCTGTTTTTCCATTGCACAGTGACTCATGAGGAAAGAGGGATGCAAAGAACTCTGTGGGCCTGTAGAAGAAATCCTGCTCACATCTGGCTGCACCACCTGCAAGGTGTGTGGCTGTTCCCCTGTGCTGGGTCTCCACTTCCCTAGTTCAGCATGTTTGTGCCCCACTGACCAGCTCTCTGATTGGGGATCCCAGAGGGGAAGAGAGGCCATGAAGCTATGTAGCAGCTGGTGTTTCCAGCTAATTACCAGGACACTGGTTAGAACCTTAATGTCTTTACCAGAGTGGGATTCTGTCCTTTGGAGGGGGTGCCGTGCATGCACAGACCCCCACCAGTGTGCCACAGGGTCAGTGCATGGAGACTCACGTGCTAACAGGAAAAAGTTGTGACATCTAAGAAGCAAGAACTGGAAACTTGGATGTTTTTGCAGTTTTCTGAAAAGACTCCTATCCTCAAACCAACATGACCTAAGTGGTACAGGGTTGAGTAAATAACTATACTTCCTGACCAGTTTTTCCAAATTCCTGCAGTCTGGGCAGGTCAGAGAAGCACCTCCTTGTTTCAGTCGTATCAGCTTTTGTCAGAAGAACTTGTCTTTAAACAGGTATTTGTGATGATTTCCATTCTGATCTCTAGTTCTGACAACTCAGTGTCCCCCCTAAGGTAACAGTGCATCCTCTCTCAGGAACTACATATATTGGGCACATATATAAGGAATTGCATGTCAGTGGATTGACACAATTTCTGCAGGCAGTTGTGATCTAGACAGTTGTAGGTTACTGAAGAAACTGTGCTGTTTTACATGACTTTGGTGGCTCTGCAGGTTCAGGTGGAAGATCTGTGGCCATTATCACCTCCTCTGAGTCCACCCCTGCACAGAAGTGCTAAGAGCAGACATCTAAGTTCTTTGTTTTTCTGCCGTTATAAGGAAACTCTTATTAGTTTTTCTCCCAGTGAAGGCATATGCAGCAGCTTTGCATGCAAACAGCAATTACTGGCAGGATAAAGGACTTTAGTTCGGTATTGATTTTAAGTCAGGGAATTTTCTTCAACTGGGTACTTGTAGGATTTCCTGAATACAATAATATATAAGGAATGGCATCAACTCTTGAGATCTGATGCTGTTGGAATTCCCTTTCAGCCCCTTTTCATTAAATGTCATCCCTCTAACTAGGTTTTTCATCCCCTAAGAAAGCAAAGGCATAGTTGTAAAGAGTATGGAGCTAACAAAAGAAAGGGAGACTTGCATTTTTTTGAAACCATATCACCTGCTCGCAGTATCAAATTGAAGAATTCTGACTTTTAAAAGTCCTGAACTGTGAAAATAATTCTGAAAATACTCCTGATACTGATACTCCAAAATAGCGTTCTGTAAATGTTTGTATCTATATGTATGTGTTTCCTTGTTTGTTTTTAGGTCTTTTAAAAATACTGGTTTATGTTAGTCCTTTGCCTGCCTTCAGGGATCTTTACTCAGCTGAGCTTGTCAAAATGTCTCCTACAGGTTTTCCAATTTCTGTCTCCATTTCCATTAGCACTTTTGGATGAGTGTCACCTGGACTTGGTGCCTTGTCAATTGGAAGGATCTCTGACCTTTTAATAACCATTTTGAACTGTTGGCTACACTGGAGATATGCTGAACAGGGGAGTCAGTTGATACTCACTTTACATCCGCCTGCCACTTTTATTTAGGGAAGCAGGTATTGATACAGCCCCTGGGAAATTCAGGGGAAGGAAATACTTCTGATGAAGTTAACAGACAATTTGATGTCAGTACTGATGTATACAGATGTAGCCGAAAGTGGAGATGTGTGGATTAATTAATTAGAAAATGGTTGCTACTTGTGACTACCCAAGGGTATCCCTATGTGCTCAGCATATAGAAATATCAATTCAGAGGAGCCATGTTTCCTTATTGGTAAACCAATACTTCTGGCACTAAAATTCTGTCATTGGTGAAGCCTGTCTGAAGAGATCAGCAAGTTGAATGACACGATGCAACATCTCTCCTGAGAATGAGCAGCAGGGACAGATAAGCAATTTATTCTGCGCAGCACCTGCAGGCTGATGGGTTGCTGCCCAATTTCTAAAGCCATTGCTGTTAAAAAGCCAGCTCTTGCCAACAATTATTATATAATGCCCTCTAAACCACTTCACGTCTTTCTCTTCCCATGTGTCTGCCTACATTAGCACATGGATGCATTCCTTTCCTATTGATGTGCTTCCTAAATGTAAAGTGCGGTCTCATTTTGTCTGTTTTCTAAGTGTTGATGCAGTCTGCCAGGTGGTGATTACCATTTTAAGATACAGCCTTAGTAATAGGGAGAACTGTTTTGTAAAACTTAGCAAAAGCTGACTTTAAAATTTCTTGGTCTGTATAAAGCATTACAGTTCTTGATCTGTCTCACCCCTGACATTCCACAACTTGCCTAGTGAGAACAATGTAATTTCAAAAAATACCAAATTGAGATAAAGGCCACAGAGTTTCAGTGTTGCCCTGTTAACTTGTGTTTATTTAAAAAAAGGAGAAAAATAATAAGGATGTTGTAAAAATTTCTCTTGGCTAGTGTCCTATCCTGAGGCGTTTAGCTTAAGTTAGCTAACCTGCATTGCCACACTTGTCTAACACAGATGCATCAAGGAAAGCTAAAAAGCAGTCAGGTGATGTCTGATCATTGAAAATTGCAAATTACCCGTCATGTTAATGTGTTTCACCTGTATTCCTTGCATGGAGAATCAGGTGGAGGTCCTCAGTCAAATTCCTCCCTGACTTCAGGCAGCTCCTGTACACTCCAGTAGCCCTTTCTGCTGCGAAACTGGTGAAACTAATGAGCGACATGCAGGTAACAGGATGGGTTGGGTTGTTTTTTATGTATCTATATGAGCTTTGTGATAATATGAAAAATAGAGAATTGTTAGATTCTTTTTCTGTCATCTTGCAGGGAAGCTCATCCTTTGTGTTTTCCTTTCTCTCCCCTTTCCCGTGACAGTATTAAGCTTTGTGTTTTAGCCTTATACAGAGCCGCTTCCCTCTGAGATTTCCTTGCTCTCTTTTGTCTCCTTTGTTAAGGAAAGAGATGTGCCACAACACGAGATTGATAAGAGCCATTATCACTTGTCATACTTTGAGATGCACGAAAAGGTTTAGGAAACATGGATTTCTCAGGGCTGGGGAGAGTCTCCAGGCAGTCACTTAGGAGAAGGACTGTTTATCTGCATAACCTGTCTGGAACATACCATGTTAAAAAGCATTTTGGGCTCTTGGTGCAAAGAATACATACTGACAGCCCTTGTGTGGCTTTCTTCATGGATTTCTCAGTTGAAAATGGGCTGGTGAAAGTGCACAAGGACAGGGAACCCAGCAAGAAACTGTTTTAAAATATTTTTATATTTAAACCAGCTGTTTTAAAATATATTTGTAAGCCCCTCTATTTCTAAGAAGTCTTACCTGATGTTAGTATGGCTCGCAGTTTATGTGGAAGGTGGATCTGTCATCCACATGGAAGGATGATGGCTCTCCAGGTAGCATGTACCTGGTGCAGTGTGGCTCTGCTTTTCGTTTGGGCAACCATGTTGATACGTGTAGGAATTGTGAGTGAATGGGAGAGGGGTACAGGTTATTTCTGTGTGCCTTTCCTCTGTTTTTTTGCAGATTCCTTCTCTAGAGAGGCTCTTCTAACTGTACTGTTGAGAGGCTAGATATTAAGGCAGGTTTTTGCCTACAGTGGGTTCAGGAGTCGATGAGAAATCGCAGCTTAGACATTCCCTTCCAGGTTTTTTTGAAGTGTTTCTCTTCGCATTTGGACTGGGTTTATTCCATGGGGTTCCCTTGACTTCGGAAAGGTTATTTCTGGCTGATGGCAGAGTACTCAAGCAAAGAGTCTGGTTCACATCACATGTGGGGCAGGAGTGGTGGATGGTCAGTTGGTAGCAGAGAGTTATTTATGGGTGGAATTTGACGTTAGCCTCAGGTTTGTTGTGGCTGTATTTTACAAAGCTAATAGGTGTAGCTGCAGAACACATGATTGTGTGGCAGCTCTGCATAAAGGAATGGGTAAAATACTATCGAGCAGACGAACAAAGGGAGCTTTTATCACTGAATTAAGTTCAGAACGGTAATTGAGATTTTCAGGGCATGCAGGAGGCTTGCTTTTCATTCATTTTGATGGAAAGTGTGTATCTAAATCCCTTTGAGTAGCTCAGCCTCATTTCTGCAACCCATGTGCTCCCGCAGCTCTCACTGACTTGAAAGAAAGATCGCCTGTGCAAGAAGATGGGGTTGGCTCTAGGTTAGTCTCAAAGAAACTAGGAAAGTATACCATACAGCACAGAAAATATTTTAAATTACAGTAAATAATAGATGATTTTTATGATGGATGGCCATCTAGGCATAGACAAAAGGAAGCTTAGTGTATTTTTGCACAAAAAGAAACTGTGTTCTGCTTCCTTCTCCCCTGTCTGCCTTTTATGGTGTTCAGATTCTAAAGAAGAGAAGAAATACTTCTAAAGCAATGCTCTTATTGTCCTAAATTGGTCATTTGCTCTGAGTCTTTCACAGGATTCAGTGTTGCTCATGTATTTTTAGTAAGATTTTAAAATATCTTTATTCAGGTAATAAATATATGTTAATTATTGTCTCAGGGAGTATGTCTTGATTTATACCATCTATTGATTATTGGTGTTGGGGGAAAAAAACATCTCAAAGGGATTTCATGCTATTTGTCCTGGACAACCTGTAGTTTTAGAGAACTGGTTGTAATATTCATAAGTGAAAACAAAGATCATCCATATTAAAACCCAGGTGAAGCATATGTGTCTAATTAACCAGCAGAGTGAGCTTTGGCATGTGTCTGCAGCTGAAGCTGTTTCTTAGAGAGACTTATACTCTGAATTTATCTTTATTAAGGCCTTGTCCAAATGATAAATATATGCTGCCTGCTTGATATCTGCCACTTGGAAATAAATCACTTTAGGATTGAATTGCTAAAGGCTTTCTTCACTCTGTGTCCTGCTGCCCAGGACATGCTGGAGTTCTTCACAGAAGCACACAAATAAGTTGAGCCGCTGAGAGAAGAAAGCTAACAGCAGCGTGACAGAGCATGGTGTATTCAGTGGCACAGATGTCATTGTGACTGTGGTGATTTAGAACTTGTGGAAGCACACACATTACTAGAATGTTGCAGAGGGTCTACTGACATCCTTGTTTCAAGATTGTTCTACTAGAGCACAGAGCTGGAATACGGATGTGTATAACTCCACTTCCTACCTTCCACTTTCCTAAATTATGAAATGGCATGTGCAGAGAAGCCCAGTTTTGCAATCCCAGTTGTGGTAGCCCAGTGTGCTATAAAACAGGTGAATCCGTGACGGGGATTGCTTGCTAAATTGGGGGCAGTTTAAACACAGTTTTGTGCTATGGAGCTATTCAAGGCAGAGACTGCTTTTGTGAAGGGATGAAGTAAAATCCAAAATATTAATGCTTCCAAATGTGAGGAGCTATACTATTTGCTTCTAAACTCAGGTTAATTTTTATTGCTGCAGCTCATCTATTCTCGATGCAGCTAGGCAGACACAGAAAGATGCAGCTGCAGCGTGAGTAGCACAGTAAGGGGAATGGGAGCGCAGCACTGCTGATGGAGATGGTGCTGGGCAGCGGGAGAAGCAGTCATTCCTTGTCCGGTTTGGCACTAATCCACCCTCTCTGGCAGTTCTAGCCAGGGGCTGAACTGGGACCTAAAGCAGCCTCCGTAGGATATATTCCACCCAACACCTATGAGTATTTTCATTTTCTCTTTAGAGGGAGCAGTGTGACTGTATTACTGCATTAGTATAAATGTAGTCCATGTGCTTTGAAAGAAAAGAAGGACCCGTTGCCAAAGAGCTCGCAACTCTCGCTGCATTGACACAACTGAGCCTTAAGCGTGTCCTTAAAATTAACACGTGCTGAAGTGCCCAGTAGAACTGGGGTGGTACAAGTCGTATGTTTAAACTCAGGTACTTGAGTAAGATTTGGGCCAACTCTGGGTCTAAAAATGGTTTTATGGAAGTGATTCTGAAAGCTCGTAGAATTTAATAAGAGTTTGAGATCGCTTTGAAATTTTTGAACTGTATAGTAATAGTTAATAGAAAAATATTCTTGCTCTAAAACATTGGTTTTAAAAAGTCTATTATGTTTTATGAAATTCCGTAGAGGTTTTCCATAATGGTGTTTAAGCTGGAGTATACTGTAGTGCTTGATGGGTCTGTGCTACAACCTGACTTTCATGTTAGTACCAGCCCTGTGTTAGTGACATCGTATTTGGGAGAAGCAAGAATTACACTAAAGTGCAGCAATTTTCTATTATATACAAACAGAACTTCAGAAATCACCTCTTTCACCTGAAAAGCCCCAGGAGCCTGATCTTGGAGTAAATCAAATCAAATGCTTTTGCATTTTGGTCTTCTACCAGGTACACAGAGCTGATCTAAAAGTCTCTCTGGTGTCTTTGAGGGCAGCTATGTTATTTAACTGTGTAATAACTGAAGCTGAAAATTTTGTTTCATCCAAAGTGTGTGGGTACTTTGAGTGAGATGTAGCTAAAAGCCTTTGTGAAAGAGTCCAGGTTGACAACATCAGCTCGTTTCTCAGTTAGGGCCATGGCAGGTGATTTGCAGGTTGAGGAGACCAGTAATAAGCTCCACCACATTATTCGGAAAGGAACAACTTCTGCCCATGTTTTGTATTAATCCATAAACAACAGGAGAAAAAAAAAAAAGCAAGTTTGCAAAATATTGTTTACAGCTGCTTTTGAGAATGAGGAAATCATTGAAAATCTTTGGGCTTTTTTTTCGGGGAAAAAAGCTTTTATGTCCTGTATAATCAGTTCTGTGATTTACATCTGTTTTGCTTAAATGTATGGAGAAATTTCTAGCTAAAGGAGGCTGATTAGTAGAACGATAATTGTAAAACTGAGTAGCATTTGACTTTTAAATGCTTTATCAGATTAACAGTGTATGAGCAAGGGCGTGGCAGTTGAACACGAAGACTTGAATAATCTTTTCTATGTTGCGTGGTTCCTATTTCTCCACTGAGCTATTGACTAGTGCATGTTAGCTGTGCAAGTAATGCTTCTTGGTGGGAGCAGGATGTTTCTACTCAGTGCAGCTGGTGAAAACCAATCTGATTTGACCAGGAAGGGAATAAGCAGAATAGTAGAATTTTTCCCCCTACATGTTTGCTCAAGAGCAATATTGATATTGAAATGGAATTTCCAGATTGTGGTTGAATCTAGAGAGTTGTAACAAATGAACAGTGATGGGCCATCATCTACAGTGTGTTTATGGGAAAGCATGTGTGTTTCTTTCTAATTTCATTAAGTATTGGTTCCTGTAATAGATGCCTCCCTTAAAGACAGCAGCAAAATCAATAATAATGATTGTTACAATGGACTGTGGCTGTGTATGTATTTCCCTAACTTTCCCCCTTCCCATTTTCCTTTGCTTATTTGCATATACTGGAGGCTTCCTTGCAGCCAGGCCATTGCCTCTGGGGGGAGGCCTGATGTGTTTTCAGTTTGGCGGAGCTCTGTGTCAGATTGTCCCTCCAGTCTTCATTGCTGCATGCAAGCTGTGTGCTATCTCTGCGGCTGTTTTCTCGGAGCTGCCTTTCTCCAGAAGGCCATTTACAAAGAACAGCTGACATTTCACGCCAGGATCTAGAAGCGCTTCTGCCTAGTTGCTGATTTACCCAAGAATCTGATGGCTTTTTCCTGGTTAATTCTCTTCTCACTTCTCTTAATTACACAGAAGAGGCTGAGGAAAAGGGGAAGGGGGAATGGAAAAGTTGGTTTGGAAAAACAGTGGGGGAAAAGCACACCTCTTCAATCTATATTGCTCAGCTTTTTAATCTCCTGCTGCTGATCCTCAGTCAGTGCAGCAGCTGTGGTCCCGTGGCTGAGCCACGCTGCTGGGCTCTGCCAAGGGCCGTGCCAGGGCCGTTGGGGGAATGCGGAGGGCACGGTGACACAGCCACCGCTGAGGGCGAAGCACTCTGTCAGCGTCCCTTCTGCACTGGCAAACAGGATTAGTGGCTAAAAGGAGATAATTCTTTTGCAGAGTCGTTTCCCAAGAGACCAGTGGCTGTTGCTCTCGTGTAGTGGAAAAGCATTGCTGATGCGGGTTAGTGATGACCAGTACGGCAAAAGCCGATGGGGAGTGGAATGCTCCGAGAGCTGGTGGAAACTCTGCAGAACCTGACATCCCCATAGAAAGGGCTTCCTGGGGTCAGCGCACTGATAAAGGTCTCTCGCTCTCCAGGGCCTTACCCCCTTCCCCGGCAATGGCACATGAGGTAGCATGGCTCTGGAAGAGTCAGCTCCCAGGTGTTTTTCTGCTGTCTCAGAAACTTGTGGCTTAAGGCAAGCTGAAGTTTTCCAGGGGTGCAGCTATGTGAGCTGCGTAGGCTCTTCCCAAAACATCCCCAGCTCTTCTTCCGCTGATAGCCACTTCCAGCTCTGCTACTCAAACCTTACCTAAACTTGTTCAGTCTTAGCTGAATCAAGGAATGAAATGGGCCATGTGTGATGGAGCAGGGGAGATGGGATGTGTGTACAGGGGTAGATAGAAAGAAGATGGGGGAGTCCATTCCTTCAGGCTACAGCAGAGTCTTGGCTTGAGGAACCACATCCCAGGCACCTAAAGACAGCTAATGTCAGCTTGGGGCTGCTCCGCTCACTCCTTGGCTGATCCCAACCCTCCTTGTACATTGAAACAGTTTTCTGTCTGCTTTGTTCTGCCTGAATTGATGATAATTAGGTATCAGCATATATATTGTGCCATACTGTATGGCTTGGGTAATTCCCTTATGGATTTAATTAATTAAGCCAAGTGCAAATGTGTAAATTCTGTATTTGTAAAAGTAAAGTGCTGGATTCCATTTTCGGAAAGGTTTTATTCTCTGCAACTGTTAATGTATTTCCACTGCTATCACGCTTTAAATGAACTCCTGAGTTAAGAACAGTGACAGAGAATAAATTATCATACAGCTGGTAGGAGGGAGATAAATAAAAGGATATACATAAAAAATAAATGGATTCTGTCCCTGTGTGTGCAGAAGAACCAGTCCTTGATGATGAAAGGCTATTAACTAGCTTAGTGTAATTAACTGTTTTCGTGCTGCTTCAGGAAGAGGGGTTTGCAGTTCTTTCTTTGAAGTCAAGGGTCGCAGAGTGCAGTAATGGCTCTTCTGCACTGAGCAACTGCTTGGGAGAGGCACAGAGGAAGAAGGTGGGGAAATATGGGACAGAGGGGTCTTCTCAATCTTTTAATTTTATGTCTTTTTTTATTTCCCCTCCCCAAAAAGAAGAAATTGGCAGTGAGCTGCAAGAAATTGCCAGTGAAACAGACAGAATTCAAAACTGAATTTGAGGCTCTGAGCATCATCTTGTAATAATCTCCAGGCCAGTGGGAAGGTCCCTCTGTGTGTGTCATCCTAGGGTAAGGCAGTAAGCATCCAATATAAGGAGAACATTTCTTCCTGTGTTGAAGGCAGAAGACATGGCTAGCTCGTGATTCTCAGCTATGTGATTCATGGTGTGTACTGAGTTTGTGAAATTTGCTTATTGAAGTCAAAGGAGGGATGGTAGAAAGTCTGTGAGTTGGTGTCATGGCAGCTCCTCTTCTTTCCCCCTGTTCTGTTGGTTGCAAGTGAAGAGATTGCAGGACGGACAGACGTGAGAGGAGGTGCTTTGGTGGATTTGCACCATGTACTGTGCCCTTGCCCAGGCAGAACCCTGTTCTTTTTTTGCTCTTCTGGCAGTACAAATTGGCTAAAAAAGGTGAAAGAATGCTGTCTTGCTTTAGTGGCTGGGTGTATCTGCACCTAGTGATAACAAGATTTGCAGTTCAAGAAAACAGCTGTTTTTACTGATGAATCAACACTGGTTTTCACTTAAGAAAATGAGGCATAAGGGGAGATAGTGTTTGTCTGCATGCCTGCTTCTTATCTGTGACAAAAGCTGTCACGCATACAGGCTGTATGAACTGGTTTTGACACAGGGACAGTATTTCAGAGATAAGTAAGATCCTACAAGCTCTGTGAGCAGAGAAGGAGCAAACAAGTTGGTGCCCCAACATGGGAAGACTCTTCTGCTGGGCCTGCTCCCAGCCTGCCTCAGGTAGGACCAAGACAGGTGAGGAGCAGCCAACCCACCGGAGCCCACACTTGAGGCAGTCCTTATGAACTGGTTTTGACACAGGGACAGTATTTCAGAGATAAGTAAGATCCTACAAGCTCTGTGAGCAGAGAAGGAGCAAACAAGTTGGTGCCCCAACATGGGAAGACTCTTCTGCTGGGCCTGCTCCCAGCCTGCCTCAGGTAGGACCAAGACAGGTGAGGAGCAGCCAACCCACCGGAGCCCACACTTGAGGCAGTCCTGTCTGCTGT